>NW_025408223.1:0-31821 GCF_905475395.1 Chrysoperla carnea
GTAACTGTTTTACGTTTTGCGTGTTCAGTATATGTAACAGCATCCCGAATAACATTTTCAAGGAATACTTTAAGTACACCACGTGTTTCTTCATAAATTAAACCAGAGATACGTTTTACTCCACCTCGTCGTGCTAAACGACGAATTGCAGGTTTTGTAATACCTTGGATATTATCACGCAAAACTTTTCTATGACGTTTTGCACCCCCTTTTCCAAGACCCTTTCCACCTTTTCCTCTGCCAGTCATTTTAATAAAAAATTATTTACAATATTTTAACGAACGGATAACACGTGTGTTAACCTCACAAGTATTGTAATGTATGTGAGCGCCGGTACAATTGTGCCTTTTTATATAAAGCATTAAAGATTTTTTAAGCCACGCCTATACAATTTGATTAGTCCATACTCTGATAGCTATCCAATAGGATATGACAACAAAAATTTTGAAATTTCATATAAATATAAATACAACACATTTATTTCGCATTTAAACATTTGACTTTGTAGTATCAAATTGTCGAATATAATTTTTAAAATTGTGTGTTTTTTTGTAAAAACATTATTATTTGAAAATGGCTAGAACCAAGCAAACTGCACGTAAATCAACTGGTGGTAAAGCACCAAGAAAACAATTAGCAACGAAAGCTGCACGTAAAAGTGCACCAGCAACTGGTGGAGTAAAAAAACCACACAGATATCGTCCTGGTACAGTAGCTTTACGAGAAATTCGTCGTTATCAAAAAAGTACTGAATTGTTAATTCGTAAATTACCATTCCAACGTTTAGTACGTGAAATTGCACAAGATTTTAAAACCGATTTACGTTTCCAAAGTTCAGCTGTTATGGCATTACAAGAAGCTAGTGAAGCCTATTTAGTAGGTTTATTTGAAGATACCAATTTATGCGCAATTCATGCAAAGCGTGTTACAATTATGCCTAAGGATATACAATTGGCAAGACGTATTCGTGGAGAACGTGCATAAGCGTTTTAAATGACAATTTAAAAAAAAAAAAAACAAATAAGAAATATTTTCGGTCCTATATATAGGACCAACATATATTATTAAATAAGAGTATATTATTTTTATTAAAAAATATATATATATATATATATATAAATTATTGAAATAAAATTAAACATTATTAAAATTTTGTTATAATTATAAGCGATTGCTATTTCTAAAAATAAATAAATTTCATAAAATTTATATTATTTTATATTCATTTGAAATATTAAAAAAACTTCTCGCTTTAAAGTAACCATGATATGAGTTATAAATGCAATAAAATTTTATACAAAAAATAATATTTATTTGTTGACGAATAATATAAAAGGTTTACATTTCTAAATAACATATATTTATATATGGTGTGTAAAAAAAAAGAAAAGAAGAAAAATAATTTATATTTTTAATATAAAAAGGCAACCGCACACAGTGTTCCCAAGCGGTCACCCATCCAAGTACTGACTGTGCCCAATGTTGCTTAACTTCGGTGATCGGACGAGAACCGGTGTTTTCAACGTGGTATGGCTGTTGCCAGTAATAAATGAAAATTTTTACAAATATATATTTTTCATAAATATCATTAATATTAAAGTATATTATTAAAATTTTCAATGAAGTAATCAATTTAAATATATACTTATTTATTATACCATATATTTTAAATAAAAATGCAACCGCACACAGTATTCTCAAGTGGCCACCCATCCGTGGTACTGACTGTGGCAAATGTTTCTTAACTATTATTTTATAAAATATTTATACAAAAAATAATTTACTCTTATCAAATATTAATTTGTGGCCTGTATTAAGGCCTATGTTATTTTCATTTTTTAGCAAAAATAATGAAATATTTCAATATATTATTAAAGTAACAGATCATTTCTTTTTTGGTGCTGCTTTTTTAATTTTTGTAGGAGATGATTTGGCAACAGAAGCTTTCTTAGCTTTTGGTGCTTTCGGTTTACGAGCAGGGCTACTTTTGGCAGCGGATTTTGTACTTTTTGCTGGTTTTGCTTTAACTGGTGCTTTTTTTGATGCCGCTGATGATTTTGCAGTAACTTTTTTAGCAGCAGTTGATGATGATGGAGTCGCTTTTTTTGCTTTAGGCTTTTTGGCTGCCAATGATGTAGTTGTGGCTTTCTTTTCTTTTGGTGCCCGTTTACTTTTAGCACTCTTTGCTGAACCTTTTGCTCCACTTTCTTTTTTGGATACTTTTGATTTAGCTGAAGAATTAGATGAAGCGGAAGCAGCCAATTTGAATGAACCAGATGCACCTTTACCTTTAGTTTGTACCAAGGCTCCCTCAGTTACAGCAGCTTTTAAATATTTTTTAATAAATGGTGAAATTTTATCAGAATCCACTTTATAATTTGCAGCTAAATATTTTTTAATTGCTTGTAATGATGAACCACCACGTTCTTTTAAATTTTTAATTGCGTTAACAACCATTTCTGATGTACGTGGATGTGTTGGTTTTGAATGTTGTTTTGTACGTTTAGCACCAGAAGCTGTTGCTTTTTTTGTTGGTGTTGTAGAAGCAGCAGTAACCGCAGTTGCTGCAACAGCTGTAGAATTTTCTTCGGCCATATTTTTTTACTTTATAAAAATAATGTATTTATTATAAATATTTAAATGATAAAATATAATAATTCTATCAAATAAAAAATAAAGGTTTTCAATTATATCATTATTCACAATAATATAAGTCCCTATGTAAGTCAAAGTACCATGTAGAAAACACATAAAAATTAAATAGTATTTCTAATTTACTGTCGTAGTAAACATGATTTATTTTTTCAATTTCTATAATATATAAAATAATAAATTATAAATTTAATAATAATATTTATTTTATAAATTAAAATATATTTAATTTTTTTATTAACAATTATTAATAAACATAGTTTAATATTAATTATTTCAATCATACAAAACAATAATATTTTTAAGGTAAACTTAAAAAGTATATATTTTTATTTTTTATTTAATATCGATTTATTATAAATTATTAGTATATAAATAATTAAAAAATTTAATATATAAATATATATATTATAGTATAAGATTTCATTTTTAGAAAAACTTTTTTTGTCAATAATGAAAACGTATTATTATGAAATGTGTTAATCGAACATTGACAAAATATATTTCATTAGAAAATACTTTTATTTATGCATTAATATCAATAATTAACTATTAAATTAATTTTTTCATAATTATATAAAGAAATTTTATACTGATATAAGTATTTATATATTATAATATTTATTTTAAATATAAAAAAATTTATGACAAAATATATTATTA
This sequence comes from Chrysoperla carnea, assembly GCF_905475395.1. Classification (NCBI taxonomy): domain Eukaryota; kingdom Metazoa; phylum Arthropoda; class Insecta; order Neuroptera; family Chrysopidae; genus Chrysoperla; species Chrysoperla carnea. The sequence goes on from NW_025408223.1 coordinate 3,316, forward strand.
GAGTATTTGTTGAGATTAATATAAGATTATTTTAAATAAGAATTAATTTATATAATTATTAAAATATTATTAATTTTATGTTATGTAATTTTAATAAAAATAAATAATAATAATAATAAATATACAAATTTTTTAACAATTTAAATTTTATATGATCTAAATAATTTTGTTAAGTACGATATGAGAAATCATTGTAAGCTTCGTTAAGAAACTTTGTAATATAAAATAATAATAATAATATTAAATATATAAATAAATAAAATAAATTTGATATATATTTTTAGTTCATTCTGTGTATAAATCAAAGGATACCGAATAATTGGTAACGGATGCGATATATTATAGTATCGAGTATTAAAACATAATATATAAATTTATCTTGTTATTCAAATTTTTTGTTACTTAACTTATGTATTTAGAAAATTTATAATATTATTTATATAATTGACATAAAATCTTATAAATTGAAATTTTATTAATATGTATCAAAAGAAGAGAGTAACGTATTGATATAATATCAAAGGATACTGATTATTTAAATAACGAATACGTCATATATTGTTTGTGTAACGAAGTTCACTTGGCCATCTAGTTTAAAATAACATTTTCAATAGAAAGTTTATATGCTTTGTTTTTTTTTTTTCTTTAATTATTAAAAAAATAAATTGAAATTTAATTCAATCAAATTTTATAATAATTTTAAAAAAATTTTTCCTTTTAAAAAATATTTTGTGATGTTGTGATAATATGTATTAATACAAGTGCATCCTGATACTTTTATCTCTAGTAAAGGTATGAGTATCATGAACAGTTTTGTTATCTAATGATATTATTTTGATAATATTTTGTGTATATTCTTATAATATTTTGTCTAAATATCATCATAATACAATATTATTTTGATAATATTTTATGAATATTCTTATAATATGTTACCTAAATGTCATCATAATATGATGAATTATTTCCATAATAACATATAAAAAAAGAAAAAAAAAAAAAGAATCATTAATTTATAATTATTTAAATTGATTCTTTAAAAAAATATTATAATATATTATTTATAAAAATAATTTTTACTCTTATTTTAAATAAATTTGTGGCCTTTTATTAAAAGGCCTATGATCGATGTATTATTATTATAAAAATTAATGCAATGTTTTTAATTTATGCTTTCTTTTCAGTTTTCTTTGGTAATAACACTGCTTGAATGTTTGGTAATACACCACCTTGAGCAATTGTTACACCAGATAATAATTTATTTAATTCTTCATCATTACGAATTGCCAATTGTAAATGACGTGGAATGATACGTGTTTTTTTGTTATCACGGGCAGCATTACCAGCTAACTCGAGAACTTCTGCAGCCAAATATTCCATAACAGCAGCCAAATATACTGGGGCACCAGCACCTACTCGTTCAGCATAATTTCCTTTTCGTAATAATCTGTGAATTCTTCCAACAGGAAATTGTAATCCTGCTCGGCTTGATCTTGACTTTGCCTTTCCCTTTACTTTACCACCTTTACCTCGTCCAGACATAGCGAATAAATTTATTTAATTAATATTTTTTTTTGTAAATATAATCACACAGATGTGTACGTTACGGGGATTGTAACATAAATGTTTAAAATGTTATTTGGGTATTTTAATTTATAATATTTATAAAATATAAAACTTTAAAAATAAACCAATCACCTTATAGTATTATTTTTAGCCAATCAGAGAGTAGTATTCATTTTTATTGTTATATCCATCTTCGCGTATATAATACGCTAGTTGTATACACGACACGCTCATACATATACTGACTGGTGTTCTGTAACTATCTGTGTATATTAATTGTTTGTAACAATGCCACCAAAAACAAGTGGAAAAGCAGCAAAAAAAGCTGGCAAAGCTCAAAAAAATATATCAAAGAGTGATAAGAAAAAGAAGAGGAAGCGCAAGGAATCATATGCAATTTACATTTACAAAGTATTAAAACAAGTGCATCCTGATACTGGTATCTCTAGTAAAGCTATGAGTATCATGAACAGTTTTGTTAATGATATTTTTGAACGTATTGCTGCTGAAGCATCACGTTTAGCACATTATAATAAACGTTCAACAATCACAAGTCGGGAAATTCAAACCGCAGTTCGATTATTATTACCTGGTGAATTGGCAAAGCACGCTGTTAGTGAAGGTACTAAAGCTGTTACAAAATATACAAGTTCAAAATAAATAAATCGAAAATATTATTTAATTGATAACATAAAAATACATCAACATATAAAAACGGCTCTCTTTTTAAGAGAGCCATCAAATTTTTTAAATAAGAGTAAATTATTTTTATATATACAAAAAAATAAAATAAACAATTATTAATATCATATTTAATATAAAATTTTATATATTAATAGCTTGAATATATCTATTATTAGTATATCAATATTATTAATTTTAAATATAATAAAGGATATCGCGGAATATATATCGTAAATCAGTGTAATGCAAATGCATTACATTACCTTTATTATTTTCATTTTACATTTACTACTTGTTTATGTACGCTTATAATTATTAGAAAAATATTTTTAATAATTTTAAAAAATAAATGAAATAATAAAAATTTAATAATAAATTATTTATTGAAAGTATAAAAAATGGTATAGCAAAATCTTTATTTTCTTTGATTAAGGCGAAATGTTTTATTAGTTATAAATTCGATAATCTCCTATCGATACTTGTTACTCTTAACTTGTATATATAAAAAATATAATAGTATATTAATTTATAATAAAATTTTTTCAAAAATTCAATAAGTTATTGTAAAATAAAATAGATAATATACAAATTATAATTTATTATTGCAGATATATTACAATAAAAAAAAAAAAAATAAATAAAAATATTTGGTAATGTATGTTATAAACAAAATAATTTGTTGTAAACAAATTATATAATATGTTATATTTATTAACAAATTTATTTACTCTTATATAAATAAAATTAGTGGCTTCCCAAAAAGGAAAGCCTGTTTAAATTTATCGGATGTATTAAATATTCTTTAATAAATTTACTAAATATTTTAAGTAAATTATTATATTTTCTTAACCTCCAAAACCATACAAAGTACGACCTTGTCGTTTTAATGCATATACAACATCCATAGCTGTAACTGTTTTACGTTTTGCGTGTTCAGTATATGTAACAGCATCCCGAATAACATTTTCAAGGAATACTTTAAGTACACCACGTGTTTCTTCATAAATTAAACCAGAGATACGTTTTACTCCACCTCGTCGTGCTAAACGACGAATTGCAGGTTTTGTAATACCTTGGATATTATCACGCAAAACTTTTCTATGACGTTTTGCACCCCCTTTTCCAAGACCCTTTCCACCTTTTCCTCTGCCAGTCATTTTAATAAAAAATTATTTACAATATTTTAACGAACGGATAACACGTGTGTTAACCTCACAAGTATTGTAATGTATGTGAGCGCCGGTACAATTGTGCCTTTTTATATAAAGCATTAAAGATTTTTTAAGCCACGCCTATACAATTTGATTAGTCCATACTCTGATAGCTATCCAATAGGATATGACAACAAAAATTTTGAAATTTCATATAAATATAAATACAACACATTTATTTCGCATTTAAACATTTGACTTTGTAGTATCAAATTGTCGAATATAATTTTTAAAATTGTGTGTTTTTTTGTAAAAACATTATTATTTGAAAATGGCTAGAACCAAGCAAACTGCACGTAAATCAACTGGTGGTAAAGCACCAAGAAAACAATTAGCAACGAAAGCTGCACGTAAAAGTGCACCAGCAACTGGTGGAGTAAAAAAACCACACAGATATCGTCCTGGTACAGTAGCTTTACGAGAAATTCGTCGTTATCAAAAAAGTACTGAATTGTTAATTCGTAAATTACCATTCCAACGTTTAGTACGTGAAATTGCACAAGATTTTAAAACCGATTTACGTTTCCAAAGTTCAGCTGTTATGGCATTACAAGAAGCTAGTGAAGCCTATTTAGTAGGTTTATTTGAAGATACCAATTTATGCGCAATTCATGCAAAGCGTGTTACAATTATGCCTAAGGATATACAATTGGCAAGACGTATTCGTGGAGAACGTGCATAAGCGTTTTAAATGACAATTTAAAAAAAAAAAAAACAAATAAGAAATATTTTCGGTCCTATATATAGGACCAACATATATTATTAAATAAGAGTATATTATTTTTATTAAAAAATATATATATATATATATATATAAATTATTGAAATAAAATTAAACATTATTAAAATTTTGTTATAATTATAAGCGATTGCTATTTCTAAAAATAAATAAATTTCATAAAATTTATATTATTTTATATTCATTTGAAATATTAAAAAAACTTCTCGCTTTAAAGTAACCATGATATGAGTTATAAATGCAATAAAATTTTATACAAAAAATAATATTTATTTGTTGACGAATAATATAAAAGGTTTACATTTCTAAATAACATATATTTATATATGGTGTGTAAAAAAAAAGAAAAGAAGAAAAATAATTTATATTTTTAATATAAAAAGGCAACCGCACACAGTGTTCCCAAGCGGTCACCCATCCAAGTACTGACTGTGCCCAATGTTGCTTAACTTCGGTGATCGGACGAGAACCGGTGTTTTCAACGTGGTATGGCTGTTGCCAGTAATAAATGAAAATTTTTACAAATATATATTTTTCATAAATATCATTAATATTAAAGTATATTATTAAAATTTTCAATGAAGTAATCAATTTAAATATATACTTATTTATTATACCATATATTTTAAATAAAAATGCAACCGCACACAGTATTCTCAAGTGGCCACCCATCCGTGGTACTGACTGTGGCAAATGTTTCTTAACTATTATTTTATAAAATATTTATACAAAAAATAATTTACTCTTATCAAATATTAATTTGTGGCCTGTATTAAGGCCTATGTTATTTTCATTTTTTAGCAAAAATAATGAAATATTTCAATATATTATTAAAGTAACAGATCATTTCTTTTTTGGTGCTGCTTTTTTAATTTTTGTAGGAGATGATTTGGCAACAGAAGCTTTCTTAGCTTTTGGTGCTTTCGGTTTACGAGCAGGGCTACTTTTGGCAGCGGATTTTGTACTTTTTGCTGGTTTTGCTTTAACTGGTGCTTTTTTTGATGCCGCTGATGATTTTGCAGTAACTTTTTTAGCAGCAGTTGATGATGATGGAGTCGCTTTTTTTGCTTTAGGCTTTTTGGCTGCCAATGATGTAGTTGTGGCTTTCTTTTCTTTTGGTGCCCGTTTACTTTTAGCACTCTTTGCTGAACCTTTTGCTCCACTTTCTTTTTTGGATACTTTTGATTTAGCTGAAGAATTAGATGAAGCGGAAGCAGCCAATTTGAATGAACCAGATGCACCTTTACCTTTAGTTTGTACCAAGGCTCCCTCAGTTACAGCAGCTTTTAAATATTTTTTAATAAATGGTGAAATTTTATCAGAATCCACTTTATAATTTGCAGCTAAATATTTTTTAATTGCTTGTAATGATGAACCACCACGTTCTTTTAAATTTTTAATTGCGTTAACAACCATTTCTGATGTACGTGGATGTGTTGGTTTTGAATGTTGTTTTGTACGTTTAGCACCAGAAGCTGTTGCTTTTTTTGTTGGTGTTGTAGAAGCAGCAGTAACCGCAGTTGCTGCAACAGCTGTAGAATTTTCTTCGGCCATATTTTTTTACTTTATAAAAATAATGTATTTATTATAAATATTTAAATGATAAAATATAATAATTCTATCAAATAAAAAATAAAGGTTTTCAATTATATCATTATTCACAATAATATAAGTCCCTATGTAAGTCAAAGTACCATGTAGAAAACACATAAAAATTAAATAGTATTTCTAATTTACTGTCGTAGTAAACATGATTTATTTTTTCAATTTCTATAATATATAAAATAATAAATTATAAATTTAATAATAATATTTATTTTATAAATTAAAATATATTTAATTTTTTTATTAACAATTATTAATAAACATAGTTTAATATTAATTATTTCAATCATACAAAACAATAATATTTTTAAGGTAAACTTAAAAAGTATATATTTTTATTTTTTATTTAATATCGATTTATTATAAATTATTAGTATATAAATAATTAAAAAATTTAATATATAAATATATATATTATAGTATAAGATTTCATTTTTAGAAAAACTTTTTTTGTCAATAATGAAAACGTATTATTATGAAATGTGTTAATCGAACATTGACAAAATATATTTCATTAGAAAATACTTTTATTTATGCATTAATATCAATAATTAACTATTAAATTAATTTTTTCATAATTATATAAAGAAATTTTATACTGATATAAGTATTTATATATTATAATATTTATTTTAAATATAAAAAAATTTATGACAAAATATATTATTAGAGTATTTGTTGAGATTAATATAAGATTATTTTAAATAAGAATTAATTTATATAATTATTAAAATATTATTAATTTTATGTTATGTAATTTTAATAAAAATAAATAATAATAATAATAAATATACAAATTTTTTAACAATTTAAATTTTATATGATCTAAATAATTTTGTTAAGTACGATATGAGAAATCATTGTAAGCTTCGTTAAGAAACTTTGTAATATAAAATAATAATAATAATATTAAATATATAAATAAATAAAATAAATTTGATATATATTTTTAGTTCATTCTGTGTATAAATCAAAGGATACCGAATAATTGGTAACGGATGCGATATATTATAGTATCGAGTATTAAAACATAATATATAAATTTATCTTGTTATTCAAATTTTTTGTTACTTAACTTATGTATTTAGAAAATTTATAATATTATTTATATAATTGACATAAAATCTTATAAATTGAAATTTTATTAATATGTATCAAAAGAAGAGAGTAACGTATTGATATAATATCAAAGGATACTGATTATTTAAATAACGAATACGTCATATATTGTTTGTGTAACGAAGTTCACTTGGCCATCTAGTTTAAAATAACATTTTCAATAGAAAGTTTATATGCTTTGTTTTTTTTTTTTCTTTAATTATTAAAAAAATAAATTGAAATTTAATTCAATCAAATTTTATAATAATTTTAAAAAAATTTTTCCTTTTAAAAAATATTTTGTGATGTTGTGATAATATGTATTAATACAAGTGCATCCTGATACTTTTATCTCTAGTAAAGGTATGAGTATCATGAACAGTTTTGTTATCTAATGATATTATTTTGATAATATTTTGTGTATATTCTTATAATATTTTGTCTAAATATCATCATAATACAATATTATTTTGATAATATTTTATGAATATTCTTATAATATGTTACCTAAATGTCATCATAATATGATGAATTATTTCCATAATAACATATAAAAAAAGAAAAAAAAAAAAAGAATCATTAATTTATAATTATTTAAATTGATTCTTTAAAAAAATATTATAATATATTATTTATAAAAATAATTTTTACTCTTATTTTAAATAAATTTGTGGCCTTTTATTAAAAGGCCTATAATCGATGTATTATTATTATAAAAATTAATGCAATGTTTTTAATTTATGCTTTCTTTTCAGTTTTCTTTGGTAATAACACTGCTTGAATGTTTGGTAATACACCACCTTGAGCAATTGTTACACCAGATAATAATTTATTTAATTCTTCATCATTACGAATTGCCAATTGTAAATGACGTGGAATGATACGTGTTTTTTTGTTATCACGGGCAGCATTACCAGCTAACTCGAGAACTTCTGCAGCCAAATATTCCATAACAGCAGCCAAATATACTGGGGCACCAGCACCTACTCGTTCAGCATAATTTCCTTTTCGTAATAATCTGTGAATTCTTCCAACAGGAAATTGTAATCCTGCTCGGCTTGATCTTGACTTTGCCTTTCCCTTTACTTTACCACCTTTACCTCGTCCAGACATAGCGAATAAATTTATTTAATTAATATTTTTTTTTGTAAATATAATCACACAGATGTGTACGTTACGGGGATTGTAACATAAATGTTTAAAATGTTATTTGGGTATTTTAATTTATAATATTTATAAAATATAAAACTTTAAAAATAAACCAATCACCTTATAGTATTATTTTTAGCCAATCAGAGAGTAGTATTCATTTTTATTGTTATATCCATCTTCGCGTATATAATACGCTAGTTGTATACACGACACGCTCATACATATACTGACTGGTGTTCTGTAACTATCTGTGTATATTAATTGTTTGTAACAATGCCACCAAAAACAAGTGGAAAAGCAGCAAAAAAAGCTGGCAAAGCTCAAAAAAATATATCAAAGAGTGATAAGAAAAAGAAGAGGAAGCGCAAGGAATCATATGCAATTTACATTTACAAAGTATTAAAACAAGTGCATCCTGATACTGGTATCTCTAGTAAAGCTATGAGTATCATGAACAGTTTTGTTAATGATATTTTTGAACGTATTGCTGCTGAAGCATCACGTTTAGCACATTATAATAAACGTTCAACAATCACAAGTCGGGAAATTCAAACCGCAGTTCGATTATTATTACCTGGTGAATTGGCAAAGCACGCTGTTAGTGAAGGTACTAAAGCTGTTACAAAATATACAAGTTCAAAATAAATAAATCGAAAATATTATTTAATTGATAACATAAAAATACATCAACATATAAAAACGGCTCTCTTTTTAAGAGAGCCATCAAATTTTTTAAATAAGAGTAAATTATTTTTATATATACAAAAAAATAAAATAAACAATTATTAATATCATATTTAATATAAAATTTTATATATTAATAGCTTGAATATATCTATTATTAGTATATCAATATTATTAATTTTAAATATAATAAAGGATATCGCGGAATATATATCGTAAATCAGTGTAATGCAAATGCATTACATTACCTTTATTATTTTCATTTTACATTTACTACTTGTTTATGTACGCTTATAATTATTAGAAAAATATTTTTAATAATTTTAAAAAATAAATGAAATAATAAAAATTTAATAATAAATTATTTATTGAAAGTATAAAAAATGGTATAGCAAAATCTTTATTTTCTTTGATTAAGGCGAAATGTTTTATTAGTTATAAATTCGATAATCTCCTATCGATACTTGTTACTCTTAACTTGTATATATAAAAAATATAATAGTATATTAATTTATAATAAAATTTTTTCAAAAATTCAATAAGTTATTGTAAAATAAAATAGATAATATACAAATTATAATTTATTATTGCAGATATATTACAATAAAAAAAAAAAAAATAAATAAAAATATTTGGTAATGTATGTTATAAACAAAATAATTTGTTGTAAACAAATTATATAATATGTTATATTTATTAACAAATTTATTTACTCTTATATAAATAAAATTAGTGGCTTCCCAAAAAGGAAAGCCTGTTTAAATTTATCGGATGTATTAAATATTCTTTAATAAATTTACTAAATATTTTAAGTAAATTATTATATTTTCTTAACCTCCAAAACCATACAAAGTACGACCTTGTCGTTTTAATGCATATACAACATCCATAGCTGTAACTGTTTTACGTTTTGCGTGTTCAGTATATGTAACAGCATCCCGAATAACATTTTCAAGGAATACTTTAAGTACACCACGTGTTTCTTCATAAATTAAACCAGAGATACGTTTTACTCCACCTCGTCGTGCTAAACGACGAATTGCAGGTTTTGTAATACCTTGGATATTATCACGCAAAACTTTTCTATGACGTTTTGCACCCCCTTTTCCAAGACCCTTTCCACCTTTTCCTCTGCCAGTCATTTTAATAAAAAATTATTTACAATATTTTAACGAACGGATAACACGTGTGTTAACCTCACAAGTATTGTAATGTATGTGAGCGCCGGTACAATTGTGCCTTTTTATATAAAGCATTAAAGATTTTTTAAGCCACGCCTATACAATTTGATTAGTCCATACTCTGATAGCTATCCAATAGGATATGACAACAAAAATTTTGAAATTTCATATAAATATAAATACAACACATTTATTTCGCATTTAAACATTTGACTTTGTAGTATCAAATTGTCGAATATAATTTTTAAAATTGTGTGTTTTTTTGTAAAAACATTATTATTTGAAAATGGCTAGAACCAAGCAAACTGCACGTAAATCAACTGGTGGTAAAGCACCAAGAAAACAATTAGCAACGAAAGCTGCACGTAAAAGTGCACCAGCAACTGGTGGAGTAAAAAAACCACACAGATATCGTCCTGGTACAGTAGCTTTACGAGAAATTCGTCGTTATCAAAAAAGTACTGAATTGTTAATTCGTAAATTACCATTCCAACGTTTAGTACGTGAAATTGCACAAGATTTTAAAACCGATTTACGTTTCCAAAGTTCAGCTGTTATGGCATTACAAGAAGCTAGTGAAGCCTATTTAGTAGGTTTATTTGAAGATACCAATTTATGCGCAATTCATGCAAAGCGTGTTACAATTATGCCTAAGGATATACAATTGGCAAGACGTATTCGTGGAGAACGTGCATAAGCGTTTTAAATGACAATTTAAAAAAAAAAAAAAACAAATAAGAAATATTTTCGGTCCTATATATAGGACCAACATATATTATTAAATAAGAGTATATTATTTTTATTAAAAAATATATATATATATATATATATAAATTATTGAAATAAAATTAAACATTATTAAAATTTTGTTATAATTATAAGCGATTGCTATTTCTAAAAATAAATAAATTTCATAAAATTTATATTATTTTATATTCATTTGAAATATTAAAAAAACTTCTCGCTTTAAAGTAACCATGATATGAGTTATAAATGCAATAAAATTTTATACAAAAAATAATATTTATTTGTTGACGAATAATATAAAAGGTTTACATTTCTAAATAACATATATTTATATATGGTGTGTAAAAAAAAAGAAAAGAAGAAAAATAATTTATATTTTTAATATAAAAAGGCAACCGCACACAGTGTTCCCAAGCGGTCACCCATCCAAGTACTGACTGTGCCCAATGTTGCTTAACTTCGGTGATCGGACGAGAACCGGTGTTTTCAACGTGGTATGGCTGTTGCCAGTAATAAATGAAAATTTTTACAAATATATATTTTTCATAAATATCATTAATATTAAAGTATATTATTAAAATTTTCAATGAAGTAATCAATTTAAATATATACTTATTTATTATACCATATATTTTAAATAAAAATGCAACCGCACACAGTATTCTCAAGTGGCCACCCATCCGTGGTACTGACTGTGGCAAATGTTTCTTAACTATTATTTTATAAAATATTTATACAAAAAATAATTTACTCTTATCAAATATTAATTTGTGGCCTGTATTAAGGCCTATGTTATTTTCATTTTTTAGCAAAAATAATGAAATATTTCAATATATTATTAAAGTAACAGATCATTTCTTTTTTGGTGCTGCTTTTTTAATTTTTGTAGGAGATGATTTGGCAACAGAAGCTTTCTTAGCTTTTGGTGCTTTCGGTTTACGAGCAGGGCTACTTTTGGCAGCGGATTTTGTACTTTTTGCTGGTTTTGCTTTAACTGGTGCTTTTTTTGATGCCGCTGATGATTTTGCAGTAACTTTTTTAGCAGCAGTTGATGATGATGGAGTCGCTTTTTTTGCTTTAGGCTTTTTGGCTGCCAATGATGTAGTTGTGGCTTTCTTTTCTTTTGGTGCCCGTTTACTTTTAGCACTCTTTGCTGAACCTTTTGCTCCACTTTCTTTTTTGGATACTTTTGATTTAGCTGAAGAATTAGATGAAGCGGAAGCAGCCAATTTGAATGAACCAGATGCACCTTTACCTTTAGTTTGTACCAAGGCTCCCTCAGTTACAGCAGCTTTTAAATATTTTTTAATAAATGGTGAAATTTTATCAGAATCCACTTTATAATTTGCAGCTAAATATTTTTTAATTGCTTGTAATGATGAACCACCACGTTCTTTTAAATTTTTAATTGCGTTAACAACCATTTCTGATGTACGTGGATGTGTTGGTTTTGAATGTTGTTTTGTACGTTTAGCACCAGAAGCTGTTGCTTTTTTTGTTGGTGTTGTAGAAGCAGCAGTAACCGCAGTTGCTGCAACAGCTGTAGAATTTTCTTCGGCCATATTTTTTTACTTTATAAAAATAATGTATTTATTATAAATATTTAAATGATAAAATATAATAATTCTATCAAATAAAAAATAAAGGTTTTCAATTATATCATTATTCACAATAATATAAGTCCCTATGTAAGTCAAAGTACCATGTAGAAAACACATAAAAATTAAATAGTATTTCTAATTTACTGTCGTAGTAAACATGATTTATTTTTTCAATTTCTATAATATATAAAATAATAAATTATAAATTTAATAATAATATTTATTTTATAAATTAAAATATATTTAATTTTTTTATTAACAATTATTAATAAACATAGTTTAATATTAATTATTTCAATCATACAAAACAATAATATTTTTAAGGTAAACTTAAAAAGTATATATTTTTATTTTTTATTTAATATCGATTTATTATAAATTATTAGTATATAAATAATTAAAAAATTTAATATATAAATATATATATTATAGTATAAGATTTCATTTTTAGAAAAACTTTTTTTGTCAATAATGAAAACGTATTATTATGAAATGTGTTAATCGAACATTGACAAAATATATTTCATTAGAAAATACTTTTATTTATGCATTAATATCAATAATTAACTATTAAATTAATTTTTTCATAATTATATAAAGAAATTTTATACTGATATAAGTATTTATATATTATAATATTTATTTTAAATATAAAAAAATTTATGACAAAATATATTATTAGAGTATTTGTTGAGATTAATATAAGATTATTTTAAATAAGAATTAATTTATATAATTATTAAAATATTATTAATTTTATGTTATGTAATTTTAATAAAAATAAATAATAATAATAATAAATATACAAATTTTTTAACAATTTAAATTTTATATGATCTAAATAATTTTGTTAAGTACGATATGAGAAATCATTGTAAGCTTCGTTAAGAAACTTTGTAATATAAAATAATAATAATAATATTAAATATATAAATAAATAAAATAAATTTGATATATATTTTTAGTTCATTCTGTGTATAAATCAAAGGATACCGAATAATTGGTAACGGATGCGATATATTATAGTATCGAGTATTAAAACATAATATATAAATTTATCTTGTTATTCAAATTTTTTGTTACTTAACTTATGTATTTAGAAAATTTATAATATTATTTATATAATTGACATAAAATCTTATAAATTGAAATTTTATTAATATGTATCAAAAGAAGAGAGTAACGTATTGATATAATATCAAAGGATACTGATTATTTAAATAACGAATACGTCATATATTGTTTGTGTAACGAAGTTCACTTGGCCATCTAGTTTAAAATAACATTTTCAATAGAAAGTTTATATGCTTTGTTTTTTTTTTTTCTTTAATTATTAAAAAAATAAATTGAAATTTAATTCAATCAAATTTTATAATAATTTTAAAAAAATTTTTCCTTTTAAAAAATATTTTGTGATGTTGTGATAATATGTATTAATACAAGTGCATCCTGATACTTTTATCTCTAGTAAAGGTATGAGTATCATGAACAGTTTTGTTATCTAATGATATTATTTTGATAATATTTTGTGTATATTCTTATAATATTTTGTCTAAATATCATCATAATACAATATTATTTTGATAATATTTTATGAATATTCTTATAATATGTTACCTAAATGTCATCATAATATGATGAATTATTTCCATAATAACATATAAAAAAAGAAAAAAAAAAAAAGAATCATTAATTTATAATTATTTAAATTGATTCTTTAAAAAAATATTATAATATATTATTTATAAAAATAATTTTTACTCTTATTTTAAATAAATTTGTGGCCTTTTATTAAAAGGCCTATGATCGATGTATTATTATTATAAAAATTAATGCAATGTTTTTAATTTATGCTTTCTTTTCAGTTTTCTTTGGTAATAACACTGCTTGAATGTTTGGTAATACACCACCTTGAGCAATTGTTACACCAGATAATAATTTATTTAATTCTTCATCATTACGAATTGCCAATTGTAAATGACGTGGAATGATACGTGTTTTTTTGTTATCACGGGCAGCATTACCAGCTAACTCGAGAACTTCTGCAGCCAAATATTCCATAACAGCAGCCAAATATACTGGGGCACCAGCACCTACTCGTTCAGCATAATTTCCTTTTCGTAATAATCTGTGAATTCTTCCAACAGGAAATTGTAATCCTGCTCGGCTTGATCTTGACTTTGCCTTTCCCTTTACTTTACCACCTTTACCTCGTCCAGACATAGCGAATAAATTTATTTAATTAATATTTTTTTTTGTAAATATAATCACACAGATGTGTACGTTACGGGGATTGTAACATAAATGTTTAAAATGTTATTTGGGTATTTTAATTTATAATATTTATAAAATATAAAACTTTAAAAATAAACCAATCACCTTATAGTATTATTTTTAGCCAATCAGAGAGTAGTATTCATTTTTATTGTTATATCCATCTTCGCGTATATAATACGCTAGTTGTATACACGACACGCTCATACATATACTGACTGGTGTTCTGTAACTATCTGTGTATATTAATTGTTTGTAACAATGCCACCAAAAACAAGTGGAAAAGCAGCAAAAAAAGCTGGCAAAGCTCAAAAAAATATATCAAAGAGTGATAAGAAAAAGAAGAGGAAGCGCAAGGAATCATATGCAATTTACATTTACAAAGTATTAAAACAAGTGCATCCTGATACTGGTATCTCTAGTAAAGCTATGAGTATCATGAACAGTTTTGTTAATGATATTTTTGAACGTATTGCTGCTGAAGCATCACGTTTAGCACATTATAATAAACGTTCAACAATCACAAGTCGGGAAATTCAAACCGCAGTTCGATTATTATTACCTGGTGAATTGGCAAAGCACGCTGTTAGTGAAGGTACTAAAGCTGTTACAAAATATACAAGTTCAAAATAAATAAATCGAAAATATTATTTAATTGATAACATAAAAATACATCAACATATAAAAACGGCTCTCTTTTTAAGAGAGCCATCAAATTTTTTAAATAAGAGTAAATTATTTTTATATATACAAAAAAATAAAATAAACAATTATTAATATCATATTTAATATAAAATTTTATATATTAATAGCTTGAATATATCTATTATTAGTATATCAATATTATTAATTTTAAATATAATAAAGGATATCGCGGAATATATATCGTAAATCAGTGTAATGCAAATGCATTACATTACCTTTATTATTTTCATTTTACATTTACTACTTGTTTATGTACGCTTATAATTATTAGAAAAATATTTTTAATAATTTTAAAAAATAAATGAAATAATAAAAATTTAATAATAAATTATTTATTGAAAGTATAAAAAATGGTATAGCAAAATCTTTATTTTCTTTGATTAAGGCGAAATGTTTTATTAGTTATAAATTCGATAATCTCCTATCGATACTTGTTACTCTTAACTTGTATATATAAAAAATATAATAGTATATTAATTTATAATAAAATTTTTTCAAAAATTCAATAAGTTATTGTAAAATAAAATAGATAATATACAAATTATAATTTATTATTGCAGATATATTACAATAAAAAAAAAAAAAATAAATAAAAATATTTGGTAATGTATGTTATAAACAAAATAATTTGTTGTAAACAAATTATATAATATGTTATATTTATTAACAAATTTATTTACTCTTATATAAATAAAATTAGTGGCTTCCCAAAAAGGAAAGCCTGTTTAAATTTATCGGATGTATTAAATATTCTTTAATAAATTTACTAAATATTTTAAGTAAATTATTATATTTTCTTAACCTCCAAAACCATACAAAGTACGACCTTGTCGTTTTAATGCATATACAACATCCATAGCTGTAACTGTTTTACGTTTTGCGTGTTCAGTATATGTAACAGCATCCCGAATAACATTTTCAAGGAATACTTTAAGTACACCACGTGTTTCTTCATAAATTAAACCAGAGATACGTTTTACTCCACCTCGTCGTGCTAAACGACGAATTGCAGGTTTTGTAATACCTTGGATATTATCACGCAAAACTTTTCTATGACGTTTTGCACCCCCTTTTCCAAGACCCTTTCCACCTTTTCCTCTGCCAGTCATTTTAATAAAAAATTATTTACAATATTTTAACGAACGGATAACACGTGTGTTAACCTC
The DNA here is from genome assembly GCF_905475395.1 of Chrysoperla carnea. Classification (NCBI taxonomy): domain Eukaryota; kingdom Metazoa; phylum Arthropoda; class Insecta; order Neuroptera; family Chrysopidae; genus Chrysoperla; species Chrysoperla carnea. The sequence continues at coordinate 19,729 of NW_025408223.1, forward strand.
ACAAGTATTGTAATGTATGTGAGCGCCGGTACAATTGTGCCTTTTTATATAAAGCATTAAAGATTTTTTAAGCCACGCCTATACAATTTGATTAGTCCATACTCTGATAGCTATCCAATAGGATATGACAACAAAAATTTTGAAATTTCATATAAATATAAATACAACACATTTATTTCGCATTTAAACATTTGACTTTGTAGTATCAAATTGTCGAATATAATTTTTAAAATTGTGTGTTTTTTTGTAAAAACATTATTATTTGAAAATGGCTAGAACCAAGCAAACTGCACGTAAATCAACTGGTGGTAAAGCACCAAGAAAACAATTAGCAACGAAAGCTGCACGTAAAAGTGCACCAGCAACTGGTGGAGTAAAAAAACCACACAGATATCGTCCTGGTACAGTAGCTTTACGAGAAATTCGTCGTTATCAAAAAAGTACTGAATTGTTAATTCGTAAATTACCATTCCAACGTTTAGTACGTGAAATTGCACAAGATTTTAAAACCGATTTACGTTTCCAAAGTTCAGCTGTTATGGCATTACAAGAAGCTAGTGAAGCCTATTTAGTAGGTTTATTTGAAGATACCAATTTATGCGCAATTCATGCAAAGCGTGTTACAATTATGCCTAAGGATATACAATTGGCAAGACGTATTCGTGGAGAACGTGCATAAGCGTTTTAAATGACAATTTAAAAAAAAAAAAAACAAATAAGAAATATTTTCGGTCCTATATATAGGACCAACATATATTATTAAATAAGAGTATATTATTTTTATTAAAAAATATATATATATATATATATATAAATTATTGAAATAAAATTAAACATTATTAAAATTTTGTTATAATTATAAGCGATTGCTATTTCTAAAAATAAATAAATTTCATAAAATTTATATTATTTTATATTCATTTGAAATATTAAAAAAACTTCTCGCTTTAAAGTAACCATGATATGAGTTATAAATGCAATAAAATTTTATACAAAAAATAATATTTATTTGTTGACGAATAATATAAAAGGTTTACATTTCTAAATAACATATATTTATATATGGTGTGTAAAAAAAAAGAAAAGAAGAAAAATAATTTATATTTTTAATATAAAAAGGCAACCGCACACAGTGTTCCCAAGCGGTCACCCATCCAAGTACTGACTGTGCCCAATGTTGCTTAACTTCGGTGATCGGACGAGAACCTTTAACTTTAAAATAAATCTTTATTGTCACAAAATTAACAAACGTTATACAATTAATATACAATGCAAAATTATATATAATGTACATTTTAAATATTTTATTTTGTTTTCTAGGTTATTAGCTTGCGCTTTCATCCTAAATTTGTTTTGGATTTGCATGGCTTTTATTAGTTTGGAGGATTTGGGGGTGGTTAGGTTTTGAGTTATATTTTTATTTATTGTTTGTTTGCTACAGAAAAAGTTGGTAAAAAAACTGTTTATATATTAAACTGACTTGTCAGTATAGGCTGTTGTTGTAATTTATTGCTATGTTGTGGTAGGTCGTGTTGTTTTTATTTTATTTTAATATTTTATTGCAGTCCGGGTTCCAGCGTGTGATATATTAATTTATGTTTTGCTGGTGCTGGCAGGTCTATTAACATATTTTTTGTCAGATTGCTTTTGTGTATTTGATGTTTGTAGAATTTTTCTGACATAGTTTTGATTACTTCTTTTATTGTTTTTGCGTCGGTTGTGCTGTGTAATTTTTTGATTGTGATGAGTCTGTCTGCGTTTGCTACTAGTCTAAGGCATTTATTTTGGATTCGTTGTAGTTTAATAAATTGTGTTTTGGATGCGCTGCACCAGACCGGTGCTGCGTTTGTTATAACTGGTTTTATTATTGTATCGTACAACAACTTTTTTGTTTTTAGCGTTAGTGCACTGTACCTGTTAAGCAATGGATACAGTGTACGCACTACCCCGTGACCCTTGGCCACCAGGTGGTTTATTTGGGGCACAAACGACATGCCCTTATCCAGATATACACCCAGATATTTCACCTTGTTGCTGGTTGAGATACTCATCCCGTTCACCTTAAGGGGGCTTGTGATTTTGATGTTAGTGAATTTTTTGGTGAACAGGATGTGTTCGGTTTTCGAGTCGTTTATTTTAATTTTCCAGTCATTGGCAAATTTTAGGATCATATCCAGGTGTATCTGGACTTGCTTTGTCGCCACCTGGGCGTTAAACGAGTGCGCGTATATGGCGGTGTCGTCCGCATATACGGCCAGGTTTGTTTTGGCGAATTTGGGCATGTCGTTTATGTAGATGTTGAAGATGATTGGTCCCAAAACTGATCCCTGTGGGACTCCTGCCCTTATTTCCCTTACAGTTGATTTTTTGTTTTTTATTTTCAGCCGAAAGTTTCGATTTTGGAGATAGCAGGCCATCAGTCCGCTGAGTTGGGTTGGAATACCAGTTTTGTAGATTTTGTGAATAGCCCCTTCTATCCAGACCGTGTCGAATGCTTTTTCGACATCCAGGAGGACCATGGAAGTGACGTTTCCTTTGTTGAAGTTTTTAGTTATTGAATCCGCGATTCTTGCCACTTGCATGGTGGTTCCGTGACCCTCCCGGAAGCCGAATTGCTCGTCGATTAGTATATTTTTTTGTGTAATGACTTTATTCAGTCTAGATAGAATGAGCTTTTCGACCACTTTAGATAGTGAGCTCAGCAGACTAATTGGCCTGTAGCTTGCTGGGTCTGTTGGGTTTTTGTTGGGCTTCAGTATTGGGACCACCAACGCTGTTTTCCAGGCCCCGGGATAGTACCCCAATGCAAACATTGCGTTAACAATGTATGTAAGTTGCACTAACGCTTTTGTTGAGAGGTTTTTGACGTCTTTGTTTTGTATATTGTCTTGTCCAGGGGCTTTGTTGTTAGGTAATTTTCTGATCGTTTCTTTTATTTCTTGTGGCGACGTCAGTTTAATTCGTTTCTTTGGGTGATCATTTTTGTTTTGCAGGTCTATTACGGACTGACGGACTGTGTTGTCAAGGGGTGATATGTTGTTGTTTTGTTGTACGGCTTCAATTGAGTCAGCAATGAGATCTGCCTTTTGTTTGTCACTCATGTAGTTAGTGTTGTCTTTAGTCAGTGTTGGGATATTTTCCTTTTTGTGTCTGAATGATTTTGTTATTCTCCACAATGATTTGTCCCCTGGCTTGAGGGATTTAAGGGTGTCTTCCCATTGCTGATTCAACTGTTGCCTTATTTTTTGTCTTATCACCTTGTTTAGTTTGTTGATGTCGGGTTTGATTGTTTGTATTACTCGTCTGTGGTCCAGTCTACGTAGAGCGTTACGCACTTTGATTAAGTTTTTAATTTCTTGACTAAGGTCAAGTTTAGAAAAATTTATGTTAATTTGTTTTGTGTGTTTATTTTTGGTGTTTATTATTGCACTTGTTAATTCGGCTAGCGCCATGTCAACATCACTGTTTGTTTTTATTTTTTTATTTATGTTTATGTTATTGTCTAGTGTTTTTCTAAACTTGACCCAGTCTGTTGTTTTATATGACGTACACTTTGTTGTTGTGTTGTCTGTGTGTTGATCATTTAATGTAAACATGATTGGGTTATGGTCTGATGTCAGTTCTGTGTGTGTTGTAGGTTTAGTTATTTTGTTTACGTTTTTGTTTATGACGATGTCTATGTACGTTGGTGTTGCGTTGTTGTGAGGGAAGTGCGTAGGCTCTTCTGTGTGTAGTACGATCATGTTTTTGTCTGTTATGTGTTTGTATAAAGTACGTCCGTTTGTGTTTGTAATGTGGTTTTTCCAGGTATGATGTCGCGCGTTCAAGTCTCCTATTATCAGTGTTTTTGTTCCTATGTCGGTCAGCGTCTTTAGGTCAAGGTCCGTGAATATGTTGCGTGGGTTGTTGTACGCTGCAACAATAAAAATATTATTTATTAATTTAATAGCAAGGTGTTCGATAGATGTTCTGTTTTGAACATCAACTGTTTGGTATGGAATGTTGTTTTTTATAAGTATAGCCACACCACCTCCGTGTGCAGTGCGATCCCTTCTCAGAACGTTAAAATTTTTTATTTTTATTTTTGTGTCCGGTGTCAGTTTCGTCTCGTTTATTGTCATAATGTGTATGTTGTGCTTTTCAATGTAATGTCTGAGTTCTTGGACGTTATGCCTTAGACCGCACGCATTCCATGATCCAATGTTTATGGGCATTGGGCAAACTTGGCACGGAGAAAATTGTTGAATGTTATGAACTTTTCCAGTTCGCTTTTGCAGTTTCTTAGGGCTGAGTTTAGTTGCCTTACGAGTTCCAGCATTTGATCGATATTTATCAAGTTATTGAGGTTTTGTATTTCCGCTGTTAATTCATTTAGGTTGCCCATTGGGTTTTGTAAGTTTTGACGCGGTTGTTGTGGTTGTATGTTTTGTTGTACCGTTGGAGTTTGTGCCGGTTGTGTTGGTTGGGGGTGTATGTTTCTGTTCCAGGGATTTGTTGTTGGGGGAGGAGCTGGGACGTATTTTACTTTTTTCAGTTCCAGTTTTTTGATGTATACTGGGCATTCTTTGTGGAATGCTAGGTGTTTACCCTGGCAGTTAACACATTTGATGTTTTTGGCGGTTGTCGGGTCCTCTTTGCGCACTTTGTCGCATTCTCTGGTCCAATGTCCTTCTGCGCATTTGAGGCAGTGTGGAGCCGCGCGGCAGTGGGTAGTACTATGGCCCCAGGACTGGCACCGCCTACATTGGATGATTTCGGGCGTGTTGTGCCGCATTTCCCAGGATATTTTTGTCCTGTTCACGTATTGTATGTTTTTGTTGAGATATTTAAGGTTGATTGTGCTATCACAGATTACCAGAAAGAGTCCTTTTTTGGTGTTTTTCAGTTTGAATACCTTTTCGACGTTTAATTTATATTTTTCTTCTAGGTCTTCGATGATTTCTTCGGTGTCAGTGCTGTTGTCTAGCCCTCTTAAGATAAAGGCGTGTTTTCTGTCCGCTTTTGGGGTGTATGTGTGGTATTCCACTTTGCCTTCATTTAGAATTTCTTTGTACTTTTTGTATTCTTCATGATCATAAATGTACAAGTTTGTGTTGTTTGCAGTGTATTTAATGTGGAATCCTTTGTTTATTTCGTTCTCGAGTGATTTTACGTATGTTTTGTGGTCGGTAGTTTTGGCGTGTATAACAAGTGGTGGTGGCTTTTTTGGTTTGTTTTGACCCAGTTCAATTGAGTCATTGTCGTCGTCTTCTTCATTTTCATCGTTTTCTAAAGGCGCAAATCGGTTTTTTAGCGGTATTGTTGGGGGTTTTGGTGTGGGCTTGCCGGTTCCCCTTGATGTCGATGGCTTGACGAACATTGAGCTTAAATCCATATTTTTGGTTGTGTTGTCATCAACGATCATTTCATGTGTCGTTGTTGTATTATTGTTTTCAACATTCACTTGATTTAGTTTAATGTTTACTGTACCTTTATTATTTGTGTCTTTTTCACTGTCGTTAATTTTCGTTTCACACTTTTTTGCGTTTAGTTCACTATTTGTTGTGTCTTTTTCACTATTTAATATGTTCACTTCACTATTTTTTGTGTCCGTTTCACTGTTTAATGTGTCTTTTCTCACTATATTTTCTACATTTTCCTGAATTATTTCACTGGCTTCTTGTATATTGAGTACAAGCACTTTATTTTTTGTTTCGGATGGGCCTTGCCCATCCTTATTGAGGCGTTTTAAGCCACGAGGCTTAGGCTTCATGCACTGACTTGATATTGTTTTTTGTTTGTTAAAAATTTGCAAATAACAAAAAAATAAAATTTTGTTATGCAAGTCTGTAATTAAGTTGTAGTCACAACGATGTGTTCACTACAGCTGTTGTACAGAGAATGGACGAGAACCGGTGTTTTCAACGTGGTATGGCTGTTGCCAGTAATAAATGAAAATTTTTACAAATATATATTTTTCATAAATATCATTAATATTAAAGTATATTATTAAAATTTTCAATGAAGTAATCAATTTAAATATATACTTATTTATTATACCATATATTTTAAATAAAAATGCAACCGCACACAGTATTCTCAAGTGGCCACCCATCCGTGGTACTGACTGTGGCAAATGTTTCTTAACTATTATTTTATAAAATATTTATACAAAAAATAATTTACTCTTATCAAATATTAATTTGTGGCCTGTATTAAGGCCTATGTTATTTTCATTTTTTAGCAAAAATAATGAAATATTTCAATATATTATTAAAGTAACAGATCATTTCTTTTTTGGTGCTGCTTTTTTAATTTTTGTAGGAGATGATTTGGCAACAGAAGCTTTCTTAGCTTTTGGTGCTTTCGGTTTACGAGCAGGGCTACTTTTGGCAGCGGATTTTGTACTTTTTGCTGGTTTTGCTTTAACTGGTGCTTTTTTTGATGCCGCTGATGATTTTGCAGTAACTTTTTTAGCAGCAGTTGATGATGATGGAGTCGCTTTTTTTGCTTTAGGCTTTTTGGCTGCCAATGATGTAGTTGTGGCTTTCTTTTCTTTTGGTGCCCGTTTACTTTTAGCACTCTTTGCTGAACCTTTTGCTCCACTTTCTTTTTTGGATACTTTTGATTTAGCTGAAGAATTAGATGAAGCGGAAGCAGCCAATTTGAATGAACCAGATGCACCTTTACCTTTAGTTTGTACCAAGGCTCCCTCAGTTACAGCAGCTTTTAAATATTTTTTAATAAATGGTGAAATTTTATCAGAATCCACTTTATAATTTGCAGCTAAATATTTTTTAATTGCTTGTAATGATGAACCACCACGTTCTTTTAAATTTTTAATTGCGTTAACAACCATTTCTGATGTACGTGGATGTGTTGGTTTTGAATGTTGTTTTGTACGTTTAGCACCAGAAGCTGTTGCTTTTTTTGTTGGTGTTGTAGAAGCAGCAGTAACCGCAGTTGCTGCAACAGCTGTAGAATTTTCTTCGGCCATATTTTTTTACTTTATAAAAATAATGTATTTATTATAAATATTTAAATGATAAAATATAATAATTCTATCAAATAAAAAATAAAGGTTTTCAATTATATCATTATTCACAATAATATAAGTCCCTATGTAAGTCAAAGTACCATGTAGAAAACACATAAAAATTAAATAGTATTTCTAATTTACTGTCGTAGTAAACATGATTTATTTTTTCAATTTCTATAATATATAAAATAATAAATTATAAATTTAATAATAATATTTATTTTATAAATTAAAATATATTTAATTTTTTTATTAACAATTATTAATAAACATAGTTTAATATTAATTATTTCAATCATACAAAACAATAATATTTTTAAGGTAAACTTAAAAAGTATATATTTTTATTTTTTATTTAATATCGATTTATTATAAATTATTAGTATATAAATAATTAAAAAATTTAATATATAAATATATATATTATAGTATAAGATTTCATTTTTAGAAAAACTTTTTTTGTCAATAATGAAAACGTATTATTATGAAATGTGTTAATCGAACATTGACAAAATATATTTCATTAGAAAATACTTTTATTTATGCATTAATATCAATAATTAACTATTAAATTAATTTTTTCATAATTATATAAAGAAATTTTATACTGATATAAGTATTTATATATTATAATATTTATTTTAAATATAAAAAAATTTATGACAAAATATATTATTAGAGTATTTGTTGAGATTAATATAAGATTATTTTAAATAAGAATTAATTTATATAATTATTAAAATATTATTAATTTTATGTTATGTAATTTTAATAAAAATAAATAATAATAATAATAAATATACAAATTTTTTAACAATTTAAATTTTATATGATCTAAATAATTTTGTTAAGTACGATATGAGAAATCATTGTAAGCTTCGTTAAGAAACTTTGTAATATAAAATAATAATAATAATATTAAATATATAAATAAATAAAATAAATTTGATATATATTTTTAGTTCATTCTGTGTATAAATCAAAGGATACCGAATAATTGGTAACGGATGCGATATATTATAGTATCGAGTATTAAAACATAATATATAAATTTATCTTGTTATTCAAATTTTTTGTTACTTAACTTATGTATTTAGAAAATTTATAATATTATTTATATAATTGACATAAAATCTTATAAATTGAAATTTTATTAATATGTATCAAAAGAAGAGAGTAACGTATTGATATAATATCAAAGGATACTGATTATTTAAATAACGAATACGTCATATATTGTTTGTGTAACGAAGTTCACTTGGCCATCTAGTTTAAAATAACATTTTCAATAGAAAGTTTATATGCTTTGTTTTTTTTTTTTCTTTAATTATTAAAAAAATAAATTGAAATTTAATTCAATCAAATTTTATAATAATTTTAAAAAAATTTTTCCTTTTAAAAAATATTTTGTGATGTTGTGATAATATGTATTAATACAAGTGCATCCTGATACTTTTATCTCTAGTAAAGGTATGAGTATCATGAACAGTTTTGTTATCTAATGATATTATTTTGATAATATTTTGTGTATATTCTTATAATATTTTGTCTAAATATCATCATAATACAATATTATTTTGATAATATTTTATGAATATTCTTATAATATGTTACCTAAATGTCATCATAATATGATGAATTATTTCCATAATAACATATAAAAAAAGAAAAAAAAAAAAAGAATCATTAATTTATAATTATTTAAATTGATTCTTTAAAAAAATATTATAATATATTATTTATAAAAATAATTTTTACTCTTATTTTAAATAAATTTGTGGCCTTTTATTAAAAGGCCTATGATCGATGTATTATTATTATAAAAATTAATGCAATGTTTTTAATTTATGCTTTCTTTTCAGTTTTCTTTGGTAATAACACTGCTTGAATGTTTGGTAATACACCACCTTGAGCAATTGTTACACCAGATAATAATTTATTTAATTCTTCATCATTACGAATTGCCAATTGTAAATGACGTGGAATGATACGTGTTTTTTTGTTATCACGGGCAGCATTACCAGCTAACTCGAGAACTTCTGCAGCCAAATATTCCATAACAGCAGCCAAATATACTGGGGCACCAGCACCTACTCGTTCAGCATAATTTCCTTTTCGTAATAATCTGTGAATTCTTCCAACAGGAAATTGTAATCCTGCTCGGCTTGATCTTGACTTTGCCTTTCCCTTTACTTTACCACCTTTACCTCGTCCAGACATAGCGAATAAATTTATTTAATTAATATTTTTTTTTGTAAATATAATCACACAGATGTGTACGTTACGGGGATTGTAACATAAATGTTTAAAATGTTATTTGGGTATTTTAATTTATAATATTTATAAAATATAAAACTTTAAAAATAAACCAATCACCTTATAGTATTATTTTTAGCCAATCAGAGAGTAGTATTCATTTTTATTGTTATATCCATCTTCGCGTATATAATACGCTAGTTGTATACACGACACGCTCATACATATACTGACTGGTGTTCTGTAACTATCTGTGTATATTAATTGTTTGTAACAATGCCACCAAAAACAAGTGGAAAAGCAGCAAAAAAAGCTGGCAAAGCTCAAAAAAATATATCAAAGAGTGATAAGAAAAAGAAGAGGAAGCGCAAGGAATCATATGCAATTTACATTTACAAAGTATTAAAACAAGTGCATCCTGATACTGGTATCTCTAGTAAAGCTATGAGTATCATGAACAGTTTTGTTAATGATATTTTTGAACGTATTGCTGCTGAAGCATCACGTTTAGCACATTATAATAAACGTTCAACAATCACAAGTCGGGAAATTCAAACCGCAGTTCGATTATTATTACCTGGTGAATTGGCAAAGCACGCTGTTAGTGAAGGTACTAAAGCTGTTACAAAATATACAAGTTCAAAATAAATAAATCGAAAATATTATTTAATTGATAACATAAAAATACATCAACATATAAAAACGGCTCTCTTTTTAAGAGAGCCATCAAATTTTTTAAATAAGAGTAAATTATTTTTATATATACAAAAAAATAAAATAAACAATTATTAATATCATATTTAATATAAAATTTTATATATTAATAGCTTGAATATATCTATTATTAGTATATCAATATTATTAATTTTAAATATAATAAAGGATATCGCGGAATATATATCGTAAATCAGTGTAATGCAAATGCATTACATTACCTTTATTATTTTCATTTTACATTTACTACTTGTTTATGTACGCTTATAATTATTAGAAAAATATTTTTAATAATTTTAAAAAATAAATGAAATAATAAAAATTTAATAATAAATTATTTATTGAAAGTATAAAAAATGGTATAGCAAAATCTTTATTTTCTTTGATTAAGGCGAAATGTTTTATTAGTTATAAATTCGATAATCTCCTATCGATACTTGTTACTCTTAACTTGTATATATAAAAAATATAATAGTATATTAATTTATAATAAAATTTTTTCAAAAATTCAATAAGTTATTGTAAAATAAAATAGATAATATACAAATTATAATTTATTATTGCAGATATATTACAATAAAAAAAAAAAAAATAAATAAAAATATTTGGTAATGTATGTTATAAACAAAATAATTTGTTGTAAACAAATTATATAATATGTTATATTTATTAACAAATTTATTTACTCTTATATAAATAAAATTAGTGGCTTCCCAAAAAGGAAAGCCTGTTTAAATTTATCGGATGTATTAAATATTCTTTAATAAATTTACTAAATATTTTAAGTAAATTATTATATTTTCTTAACCTCCAAAACCATACAAAGTACGACCTTGTCGTTTTAATGCATATACAACATCCATAGCTGTAACTGTTTTACGTTTTGCGTGTTCAGTATATGTAACAGCATCCCGAATAACATTTTCAAGGAATACTTTAAGTACACCACGTGTTTCTTCATAAATTAAACCAGAGATACGTTTTACTCCACCTCGTCGTGCTAAACGACGAATTGCAGGTTTTGTAATACCTTGGATATTATCACGCAAAACTTTTCTATGACGTTTTGCACCCCCTTTTCCAAGACCCTTTCCACCTTTTCCTCTGCCAGTCATTTTAATAAAAAATTATTTACAATATTTTAACGAACGGATAACACGTGTGTTAACCTCACAAGTATTGTAATGTATGTGAGCGCCGGTACAATTGTGCCTTTTTATATAAAGCATTAAAGATTTTTTAAGCCACGCCTATACAATTTGATTAGTCCATACTCTGATAGCTATCCAATAGGATATGACAACAAAAATTTTGAAATTTCATATAAATATAAATACAACACATTTATTTCGCATTTAAACATTTGACTTTGTAGTATCAAATTGTCGAATATAATTTTTAAAATTGTGTGTTTTTTTGTAAAAACATTATTATTTGAAAATGGCTAGAACCAAGCAAACTGCACGTAAATCAACTGGTGGTAAAGCACCAAGAAAACAATTAGCAACGAAAGCTGCACGTAAAAGTGCACCAGCAACTGGTGGAGTAAAAAAACCACACAGATATCGTCCTGGTACAGTAGCTTTACGAGAAATTCGTCGTTATCAAAAAAGTACTGAATTGTTAATTCGTAAATTACCATTCCAACGTTTAGTACGTGAAATTGCACAAGATTTTAAAACCGATTTACGTTTCCAAAGTTCAGCTGTTATGGCATTACAAGAAGCTAGTGAAGCCTATTTAGTAGGTTTATTTGAAGATACCAATTTATGCGCAATTCATGCAAAGCGTGTTACAATTATGCCTAAGGATATACAATTGGCAAGACGTATTCGTGGAGAACGTGCATAAGCGTTTTAAATGACAATTTAAAAAAAAAAAAAACAAATAAGAAATATTTTCGGTCCTATATATAGGACCAACATATATTATTAAATAAGAGTATATTATTTTTATTAAAAAATATATATATATATATATATATATAAATTATTGAAATAAAATTAAACATTATTAAAATTTTGTTATAATTATAAGCGATTGCTATTTCTAAAAATAAATAAATTTCATAAAATTTATATTATTTTATATTCATTTGAAATATT
>NW_025408224.1:0-7500 GCF_905475395.1 Chrysoperla carnea
GAAAATCTACATATGTATCACATGTATTATACCGGTACCCTGTCGCAATATAACATGTACGATTTGTATATAAAATAAAATGAAATTTTTTTCCCTAAAATTTTTTAATGAATCCCGAAAAATTCTATATATTTTACCTTTATATAGTATTTAGGACTATTTAAAAGGATAAAATTTTTTTCGAAAATCTACATATGTATCACATGTATTATACCGGTACCCTGTCGCAATATAACATGTACGATTTGTATATAAAATAAAATGAAATTTTTTCCCTAAAATTTTTTAATGAATCCCGAAAAATTCTATATATTTTACCTTTATATAGTATTTAGGACTATTTAAAAGGATAAAATTTTTTTCGAAAATCTACATATGTATCACATGTATTATACCGGTACCCTGTCGCAATATAACATGTACGATTTGTATATAAAATAAAATGAAATTTTTTCCCTAAAATTTTTTAATGAATCCCGAAAAATTCTATATATTTCACCTTTATATAGTATTTAGGACTATTTAAAAGGATAAAATTTTTTTCGAAAATCTACATATGTATCACATGTATTATACCGGGACCCCTGTCGCAATATAACATGTACGATTTGTATATAAAATAAAATGAAATTTTTTTCCCTAAAATTTTTTAATGAATCCCGAAAAATTCTATATATTTTACCTTTATATAGTATTTAGGACCATTTAAAAGGATAAAATTTTTTTCGAAAATCTACATATGTATCACATGTATTATACCGGTACCCTGTCGCAATATAACATGTACGATTTGTATATAAAAAAAAAATATACATTTTTTTCTAAAAATTTGCATTAATTCCAAAAATTTTTTAATAATTTATTATAATTATTAATGTTTATTGAATAATTTATTATAATGCATAAATTTCATTTAATAAAATATGATAAAAGCAAAAAAAAATTTTTTTGGTCCCAAAATAAAAATTTTTAGCTGAAAAAAATTTTTTTTTAAAAATTTTTTTCTTTAAATTTTGATTATTCTGTAAAGTTTATGATGTTTAAAGCCATTTTAAACATTATCATATTTTGAGTTTGAAGCACCGGGTGTAATGTCTTTAATATATATGATGGATAGTGCGTGTAAGTTAATGAGATGAATGTATATCTATGTATACAGTGTATTAGTGGTATTACGGTTCAGCAGTCTCACACATATGATATAGTATGGTATAGTATAAGTTGTTTATTTTTCATACTGTCCGTGTATCATTCAACAAAGGTGGTGTAGAGTTGTATATGGCTTGGTATGACGTTGTTGCAATTCTATGGACACTATGATATTACGGATGCACAGATAGAGGAATAACACTTATCGTATATGTATCATTTATGTATGTTGACTGTGTAATGAATACTAAATATAATAAAATAATACACTTTTTAATAGAATAACATTTGTTTCATGTTTTAGTATGATATTAAATGGTATAGAATAGGTTGTTTATTTTTCATACTGTCCGTGTATCATTCAACAAAGGTGGTGTAGAGTTGTATATGGCTTGGTATGACGTCGTTGCAATTCTATGGACACTATGATATTACGGAATAACAGAAAGAGGAATAAAACTTATTGTATATGTATCATTTATAACGTACTTTTATGTTGACAAGAATGAATGTATATCTATATGAAATAGTGTATTTTGTGGTATTATGTTCAACAGTCTTACATATATGATATAGTATGATATAGTATAATTTGTTTATTTTTCATACTCTAAGTGTATCATTCAACAAAGGTGGTGTAGAGTTGTATATGGCTTGGTATGACGTCGTTGCAATTCTATGGACACCATGATATCACGAAAAAACAGAAAGAAAAATAACAATTATCGTATATGTATCATCTATATTATTATTGTATTTTGACTATGTAATGAATGCCAAATTTAAAAATATACACTTTCTTAATAGAATAACATTTATTTTAGTATAATATAAAATGATATTGAATATGTTGTTTAATTTTCATACTGTTCGTGTATCATTCAACAAAGGTGGTGTAGGTATGTATATGGCTTGGTATGACGCTTTTGCATGTCTATGGACACCATGATATTACGAAAAAACAGAAAGAAGAATAACACTTTTCAAATATGTATCATTTATATATTTTATTAACATGAACGCAAAATATACAAAATTATATATATATATACTCAAAATATTCTGGATGGTAATCAGTTTGGTTTATTTTGATATTTAATATTGTATTTTGGTTTTTTTGCTAGTAATGTTTCGAATATGTATATGCTGTTATTATTTTTTAGGTGTACATTGTATTAAATTGTTATCAATTATTTAATGTATGTATATAAAATAATAGCAAAAACATTTTCAATTATTATATAAAAAATTTTTTTTTTACACATGCATATTTATTAATATATGAAATTTTATCTCAGTTTTAATAAATATGTATTGAAATGAATAATAATACAATCTTATATATATTGATAATAGTCTGGATGGTAATCAGTTTGGATTATTTTGATATTAAATATTGTATTATTATTTTTGTAAAAAAATTAATGAGAATTTTGTAAAAAAACCTCTATATGTATATCTTTTTATATCAATATTTAAAAAAAAATTTTTTTTTTATTAAATTATTGATTATAAATAGAATAACATATAAATTTTTTTGTCAAAGCAAGTTCATGGGTTATAAGTTTTAAACTTTACACTCCCATATGAGCACACAATATTTATATAAAAATTATTTTTATAAATAATATTACATTGACTCACCTCATACCAAGCGAGAATATTAAGTGTTATTATAACGTTTTTTATTTAAAATTAACTTTTTAAATAAAATTAAAAAATAAATGACGCTTTCAATCTAGCGACGAGTATGAGAAAATGTTTGAAATATTTTAAGACCCATTTGGTGATGGTCTGACAAAAATCATAATTATTATTTTTTTTTTTTATTCAATAATATTTATTATGAATAACATGTTATATATTTCTTTTTGTAAAAGCAAAAAAAATTATATAAATGACATAATAAAATATATATTTGAAAAAAAAAAAAATTAATAATAATATATATATCTCATATGTTTTTTCTATTAATTTTAAAACAATAGAGATATAAAAAAAAAAAAATTTATATCAGTAATGGGTGAGACCATCTGATATTTAAAATGAAATTGTAATAATATTATTATATATTAATAATTATTGTATGAAAATTTTTTTTCTTATAATAAGAAAACAAAAATATCATGTATATTATTATATATTTAATATTATAAATACAAATAGTTCCCTGGTTGATCCTGCCAGTAGTCATATGCTTGTCTCAAAGATTAAGCCATGCATGTCTCAGTACAAGCCAAATTAAGGTGAAACCGCGAAAGGCTCATTATATCAGTTATGGTTCCTTAGATCGTACCCACATTTACTTGGATAACTGTGGTAATTCTAGAGCTAATACATGCAAACAGAGTTCCGACCAGAGATGGAAGGAATGCTTTTATTAGATCAAAACCAATCGGTGTAAATTTTAATTTGCATCGTTTAATTTGGTGACTCTGAATAACTTTAAGCTGATCGCACGGTCTCGTACCGGCGACGCATCTTTCAAATGTCTGCCTTATCAACTGTCGATGGTAGGTTCTGCGCCTACCATGGTTGTAACGGGTAACGGGGAATCAGGGTTCGATTCCGGAGAGGGAGCCTGAGAAACGGCTACCACATCCAAGGAAGGCAGCAGGCGCGCAAATTACCCACTCCCGGCACGGGGAGGTAGTGACGAAAAATAACGATACGGGACTCATCCGAGGCCCCGTAATCGGAATGAGTACACTTTAAATCCTTTAACGAGGATCCATTGGAGGGCAAGTCTGGTGCCAGCAGCCGCGGTAATTCCAGCTCCAATAGCGTATATTAAAGTTGTTGCGGTTAAAAAGCTCGTAGTCGAATCTGTGTCCTACACTGTTGGTTCAATGCTCGCATTGTTTAACTAGCATGTTATGTGGGACGTCCTACCGGTGGGTGGTACAGATTATGTATAAAGTATATTTTAGTGTTATTATTTATTTAATGCATTATATATATTTTTATTATGTAATTTGTCGTAAGTGTTTAACCGTTAAGAGCGGGTGGCAGCCCCCAATTGCAATCCCGTCGCGGTGCTCTTAATTGAGTGTCGAGGTGGGCCGGTACGTTTACTTTGAACAAATTAGAGTGCTTAAGGCAGGCTCAAATTTTGCCTGAATATTGTGTGCATGGAATAATGGAATAGGACCTCGGTTCTATTTTGTTGGTTTTCGGAACTCCGAGGTAATGATTAATACGGACAGATGGGGGCATTCGTATTGCGACGTTAGAGGTGAAATTCTTGGATCGTCGCAAGACGGACAGAAGCGAAAGCATTTGCCAAAAATGTTTTGATTGATCAAGAACGAAAGTTAGAGGTTCGAAGGCGATCAGATACCGCCCTAGTTCTAACCATAAACGATGCCAGCTAGCGATCCGCCGAAGTTCCTCCGATGACTCGGCGGGCAGCTTCCGGGAAACCAAAGCTTTTGGGTTCCGGGGGAAGTATGGTTGCAAAGCTGAAACTTAAAGGAATTGACGGAAGGGCACCACCAGGAGTGGAGCCTGCGGCTTAATTTGACTCAACACGGGAAACCTCACCAGGCCCGGACACCGGAAGGATTGACAGATTGAGAGCTCTTTCTTGATTCGGTGGGTGGTGGTGCATGGCCGTTCTTAGTTGGTGGAGCGATTTGTCTGGTTAATTCCGATAACGAACGAGACTCTAGCCTGCTAAATAGACGTACTTTACCGGCATCTCAAGGCCCATCGGCTGTTTGTTTCCCATTTCATTCATTTTCATGTGTGTTATGTATTGTATTTATATATGCATGTATTTTTGAGATTTAACGATCAAGATTATATTTTGTATATATTGTGCTTTATGTTGCATATGTTATGGTGTATGGGTACGCAGTTTTTTGATGTGGTTTTTACTGCCGGCGTACAAATAATTCTTCTTAGAGGGACAGGCGGCATTCTAGCCGCACGAGATTGAGCAATAACAGGTCTGTGATGCCCTTAGATGTTCTGGGCCGCACGCGCGCTACACTGAAGGAATCAGCGTGTCCTCCCAGGCCGAAAGGTCCGGGTAACCCGCTGAACCTCCTTCGTGCTAGGGATTGGGGCTTGCAATTGTTCCCCATGAACGAGGAATTCCCAGTAAGCGCGAGTCATAAGCTCGCGTTGATTACGTCCCTGCCCTTTGTACACACCCGCCCGTCGCTACTACCGATTGAATGATTTAGTGAGGTCTTCGGACTGGTACGCGGCAATATTTCTGATATTGCCGATGTTGCTGGGAAGATGACCAAACTTGATCATTTAGAGGAAGTAAAAGTCGTAACAAGGTTTCCGTAGGTGAACCTGCGGAAGGATCATTAACGATATATATAAAATATATTTATTTATATTTTTTGTATTGTTTTTAAATATTCCAAAAAATAAAAATATTATTGATAAGAAATATTTTTTTTAACAAAATAACATATTAATATGTAATTTTCTCAAAATATATAATAGTAATTATGTGTTAAAAGAGATTTATTTTGGTTATGATATCATATTAAAGTAATACGCCAAACTTTTTTTTATACACATAATATATCTATACATATAATATAGAGAATATTATATAAATATTAATAATATATTTGTTACATATAAAATATTTTTATATTCAATATTATTATTATTATTAAACAATAATTATTAATAAAATCTATAAATAATTTCTCTTATAAAAAAGTGAAATTAAAAATAGAATATATTGAAATTATTTGTTTATATGTATATAATCTCTATTAAGAAAAATAAAATAAGATTATAATTGATATAATCTATATTTTTATTTTTCTATGTTATATAATAAAAATAAAGAAAACACAAGATAAAATTTTTTTAAAGAATAAAATTATTTCAAATTTAAATTTCTTTATGTTTTGTCTTGATATTTCTTTTTTTTTATTAAAAGTTATTATGTTAAAAAACAAACCCATTTGTTTTGTACCATATTAATATTTGGTATATTTTTATGTAGAAAATAATTTATAAAAAAAAAATAAATACATTTCTATAAAATATACCAAATATTAATTATTATATCTAGCTAGCACTAACAAAAATATCAAAAAATGTTATGTATATATTTATTAATACCATAATATCTTTAATTTATATATATATATTTAAAATAAAATATATAATTTATATTCTAGAAAAATTTTTTTATTTTAAAAGAATTATAAAGATATATAAATTAATAATTTTATTTTTTATATTAAAAATAAAGATTATTATTAATAATAATACTTACATTTAAAATTTAAAAAGATTACCCTGGACGGTGGATCACTTGGCTCGTGGGTCGATGAAGAACGCAGCTAATTGCGCGTCAACTTGTGAACTGCAGGACACATGAACATTGACATTTCGAACGCACATTGCGGTCCTTGGATACTGTTCCCGGACCACATCTGGCTGAGGGTCGTATACATTATATTAATATAATAAAAGATTATTTTACATAAAATTTTTTTTATGAAAAAGAAATTTATCAATAATTAAAAAAGAAAATTTATTTTTTCATATTTAATTAAATTGATAAATAAAATTTTTATAAAAGAAATGTAAAATTATTTATATATGAATGTTTTACGCCAAATATAAGAAAAAAATAAATATAAAATGTTTTTAATAGCATTTAAAATTTATATATTTTTTATTATTTGTCGACATTTTTAAATTAATATATCAATATTATTTTTTATCATTTATATATAATATTATAAAACTTTATGTTAATAATAATATTAATAATAAATGATATTAATAATATATTTTTAAAATATTAAATAAAGAAGAATAAACAAAAATATTATATATTAATATTTTGTTATGGAATATTTTATTTGTAATAAAATTTTCAATATACTCGAAAAAAATTAATATATATAATTATTTATTTTTTATTTTCTTCTCTTTAGATAAATATAAAAATAATATTATATAATAATATTAAAAAAATTTGAGTATGAATAATTAAGAAAATTGTTTACTTATAAAATATAACAAAAACATAATATATAAAAAAAATTTTTGTTTTAATACTTCTAAAAACTTTTACGACCTCAGAGTAGGTGAGATTACCCGCTGAATTTAAGCATATTATTAAGCGGAGGAAAAGAAACTAACTAGGATTCCCTTAGTAGCGGCGAGCGAACAGGGATAAGCCCAGCACTGAACCCCGTGGCTGATAAACAGACACTTGGGGAATGTAGTGTTTAGGAAGATTCAATATAAACCTATTGTTATATAATACATCCAAGTCCATCTTGAATGGGGCCATATACCCATAGAGGGTGCCAGGCCCGTAGTGATTATTATTGATGATAGGTGAATCTTTCCTTA
>NW_025408224.1:12500-22500 GCF_905475395.1 Chrysoperla carnea
TGATTATTATTATAATTTACAATTAATATTATTAAATCTATTAATAATAAAATGGTTGCTTATTTATAAATAAAGTTATTAGTTATAATAATATTTTTAGTCGATTATGGTAAGAAATGGTATTGATAATAAATGCTCTTTAATTTATTATGTTAGAAAATTTTTGTTTTTAAATGTAATAAATTAAAGAGCTTTTTTTATGAATAAACACTTTTTGTTTCCATCTTATCAATATTGATTATAATCGCTAACAATTATTATAATGATTTTAATTGTTTTTACTTATAATCGCTACCATTGATTATACTAAAAAATGCAATCGCAATTGACAAAAATTGTTAATAATTATAATTATAATATGTTTAGTAGGCAACCTTTAAAGCAATTTATGCATAACAGGTTGCTAGCCAAATATAAACTTAATGAAGTATTATGATGGACACTTACATTCGGAATTCATATATTTAAAGAAATAATTTTGATTATTCAGATTCTATTAATATTAGCTATTGTAAATAATATTAATCAAATGAAAAGTTTTTAAATTGTTAGGATGTATTTAGCAAGTTATGCTTTCCATACATAAAATAAAAATATATTATGTATAAATAATATTAGTGCTTGTAAAAGGATTAAGATTAATAAAACTAGATATATACTCTTAATACAATAAAAAGTAATAATTTAAAAGAATGTAAAAATATTTATTTAGCTGATAAATTTAAAATGGATAATAAATTTTAAATTTTTATTAACTCTTATTTATTATATAATATTTATTTGTAATCCTTATGCAAAATAATATATGACTTGAACAACGTACATGGGGGCGTGTATACAATTAATAAATTTAGGTAGAGAAATATATTTTGAATCAATAATTTATAAGTTCACAACAGAATAGTCAGATTTTTATTGTCTATTAAATATTTTTTAGCGAATAACTATTATGTATTACTAGAATATAATAATAATTTTTTTTTTTTTTTTTTTTTTTATGTTACTTGAATGGTGTATACGTTTACACGGTGAATGTAAAAACAATTAATCAATTTATATAGAAAAATATATTATGAATTAATTATAAATAAGTTCCAATAAAATAGCCTGATTCCCATTGTGTATTGAAATTTTTTTTTAACCAATTAACTATTAATGTGAATTTGTACAATAAAAATTTTGTATTAATTCTGTAAATTATTATATATATTTGCATTATACAGTATTTAGAAGCATTTAAATGGATAAAAATTTTTTAGAAAATCTACATATGTATCACATGTATTATACCGGTACCCTGTCGCAATATAACATGTACGATTTGTATATAAAATAAAATGAAATTTTTTCCCTAAAATTTTTTAATGAATCCCGAAAAATTCTATATATTTTACCTTTATATAGTATTTAGGACTATTTAAAAGGATAAAAATTTTTTCGAAAATCTACATATGTATCACATGTATTATACCGGTACCCTGTCGCAATATAACATGTACGATTTGTATATAAAATAAAATGAAATTTTTTCCCTAAAATTTTTTAATGAATCCCGAAAAATTCTATATATTTTACCTTTATATAGTATTTAGGACTATTTAAAAGGATAAAATTTTTTTCGAAAATCTACATATGTATCACATGTATTATACCGGTACCCTGTCGCAATATAACATGTACGATTTGTATATAAAATAAAATGAAATTTTTTCCCTAAAATTTTTTAATGAATCCCGAAAAATTCTATATATTTCACCTTTATATAGTATTTAGGACTATTTAAAAGGATAAAATTTTTTTCGAAAATCTACATATGTATCACATGTATTATACCGGTACCCTGTCGCAATATAACATGTACGATTTGTATATAAAATAAAATGAAATTTTTTCCCTAAAATTTTTTAATGAATCCCGAAAAATTCTATATATTTTACCTTTATATAGTATTTAGGACCATTTAAAAGGATAAAATTTTTTTCGAAAATCTACATATGTATCACATGTATTATACCGGTACCCTGTCGCAATATAACATGTACGATTTGTATATAAAAAAAAAATATACATTTTTTTCTAAAAATTTGCATTAATTCCAAAAATTTTTTAATAATTTATTATAATTATTAATGTTTATTGAATAATTTATTATAATGCATAAATTTCATTTAATAAAATATGATAAAAGCAAAAAAAAATTTTTTTGGTCCCAAAATAAAAATTTTTAGCTGAAAAAAATTTTTTTTTAAAAATTTTTTTCTTTAAATTTTGATTATTCTGTAAAGTTTATGATGTTTAAAGCCATTTTAAACATTATCATATTTTGAGTTTGAAGCACCGGGTGTAATGTCTTTAATATATATGATGGATAGTGCGTGTAAGTTAATGAGATGAATGTATATCTATGTATAACAGTGTATTAGTGGTATTACGTTCAGCAGTCTCACACATATGATATAGTATGGTATAGTATAAGTTGTTTATTTTTCATACTGTCCGTGTATCATTCAACAAAGGTGGTGTAGAGTTGTATATGGCTTGGTATGACGTTGTTGCAATTCTATGGACACTATGATATTACGGATGCACAGATAGAGGAATAACACTTATCGTATATGTATCATTTATGTATGTTGACTGTGTAATGAATACTAAATATAATAAAATAATACACTTTTTAATAGAATAACATTTGTTTCATGTTTTAGTATGATATTAAATGGTATAGAATAGGTTGTTTATTTTTCATACTGTCCGTGTATCATTCAACAAAGGTGGTGTAGAGTTGTATATGGCTTGGTATGACGTCGTTGCAATTCTATGGACACTATGATATTACGGAATAACAGAAAGAGGAATAAAACTTATTGTATATGTATCATTTATAACGTACTTTTATGTTGACAAGAATGAATGTATATCTATATGAAATAGTGTATTTTGTGGTATTATGTTCAACAGTCTTACATATATGATATAGTATGATATAGTATAATTTGTTTATTTTTCATACTCTAAGTGTATCATTCAACAAAGGTGGTGTAGAGTTGTATATGGCTTGGTATGACGTCGTTGCAATTCTATGGACACCATGATATCACGAAAAAACAGAAAGAAAAATAACAATTATCGTATATGTATCATCTATATTATTATTGTATTTTGACTATGTAATGAATGCCAAATTTAAAAATATACACTTTCTTAATAGAATAACATTTATTTTAGTATAATATAAAATTATATTGAATATGTTGTTTAATTTTCATACTGTTCGTGTATCATTCAACAAAGGTGGTGTAGGTATGTATATGGCTTGGTATGACGCTTTTGCATGTCTATGGACACCATGATATTACGAAAAAACAGAAAGAAGAATAACACTTTTCAAATATGTATCATTTATATATTTTATTAACATGAACGCAAAATATACAAAATTATATATATATATATACTCAAAATATTCTGGATGGTAATCAGTTTGGTTTATTTTGATATTTAATATTGTATTTTGGTTTTTTTGCTAGTAATGTTTCGAATATGTATATGCTGTTATTATTTTTTAGGTGTACATTGTATTAAATTGTTATCAATTATTTAATGTATGTATATAAAATAATAGCAAAAACATTTTCAATTATTATATAAAAAATTTTTTTTTTACACATGCATATTTATTAATATATGAAATTTTATCTCAGTTTTAATAAATATGTATTGAAATGAATAATAATACAATCTTATATATATTGATAATAGTCTGGATGGTAATCAGTTTGGATTATTTTGATATTAAATATTGTATTATTATTTTTGTAAAAAAATTAATGAGAATTTTGTAAAAAAACCTCTATATGTATATCTTTTTATATCAATATTTAAAAAAAATTTTTTTTTTATTAAATTATTGATTATAAATAGAATAACATATAAATTTTTTTGTCAAAGCAAGTTCATGGGTTATAAGTTTTAAACTTTACACTCCCATATGAGCACACAATATTTATATAAAAATTATTTTTATAAATAATATTACATTGACTCACCTCATACCAAGCGAGAATATTAAGTGTTATTATAACGTTTTTTATTTAAAATTAACTTTTTAAATAAAATTAAAAAATAAATGACGCTTTCAATCTAGCGACGAGTATGAGAAAATGTTTGAAATATTTTAAGACCCATTTGGTGATGGTCTGACAAAAATCATAATTATTATTTTTTTTTTTTATTCAATAATATTTATTATGAATAACATGTTATATATTTCTTTTTGTAAAAGCAAAAAAATTATATAAATGACATAATAAAATATATATTTGAAAAAAAAAAAAATTAATAATAATATATATATCTCATATGTTTTTTCTATTAATTTTAAAACAATAGAGATATAAAAAAAAAAAAATTTATATCAGTAATGGGTGAGACCATCTGATATTTAAAATGAAATTGTAATAATATTATTATATATTAATAATTATTGTATGAAAATTTTTTTTCTTATAATAAGAAAACAAAAATATCATGTATATTATTATATATTTAATATTATAAATACAAATAGTTCCCTGGTTGATCCTGCCAGTAGTCATATGCTTGTCTCAAAGATTAAGCCATGCATGTCTCAGTACAAGCCAAATTAAGGTGAAACCGCGAAAGGCTCATTATATCAGTTATGGTTCCTTAGATCGTACCCACATTTACTTGGATAACTGTGGTAATTCTAGAGCTAATACATGCAAACAGAGTTCCGACCAGAGATGGAAGGAATGCTTTTATTAGATCAAAACCAATCGGTGTAAATTTTAATTTGCATCGTTTAATTTGGTGACTCTGAATAACTTTAAGCTGATCGCACGGTCTCGTACCGGCGACGCATCTTTCAAATGTCTGCCTTATCAACTGTCGATGGTAGGTTCTGCGCCTACCATGGTTGTAACGGGTAACGGGGAATCAGGGTTCGATTCCGGAGAGGGAGCCTGAGAAACGGCTACCACATCCAAGGAAGGCAGCAGGCGCGCAAATTACCCACTCCCGGCACGGGGAGGTAGTGACGAAAAATAACGATACGGGACTCATCCGAGGCCCCGTAATCGGAATGAGTACACTTTAAATCCTTTAACGAGGATCCATTGGAGGGCAAGTCTGGTGCCAGCAGCCGCGGTAATTCCAGCTCCAATAGCGTATATTAAAGTTGTTGCGGTTAAAAAGCTCGTAGTCGAATCTGTGTCCTACACTGTTGGTTCAATGCTCGCATTGTTTAACTAGCATGTTATGTGGGACGTCCTACCGGTGGGTGGTACAGATTATGTATAAAGTATATTTTAGTGTTATTATTTATTTAATGCATTATATATATTTTTATTATGTAATTTGTCGTAAGTGTTTAACCGTTAAGAGCGGTGGCAGCCCCCAATTGCAATCCCGTCGCGGTGCTCTTAATTGAGTGTCGAGGTGGGCCGGTACGTTTACTTTGAACAAATTAGAGTGCTTAAGGCAGGCTCAAATTTTGCCTGAATATTGTGTGCATGGAATAATGGAATAGGACCTCGGTTCTATTTTGTTGGTTTTCGGAACTCCGAGGTAATGATTAATACGGACAGATGGGGGCATTCGTATTGCGACGTTAGAGGTGAAATTCTTGGATCGTCGCAAGACGGACAGAAGCGAAAGCATTTGCCAAAAATGTTTTGATTGATCAAGAACGAAAGTTAGAGGTTCGAAGGCGATCAGATACCGCCCTAGTTCTAACCATAAACGATGCCAGCTAGCGATCCGCCGAAGTTCCTCCGATGACTCGGCGGGCAGCTTCCGGGAAACCAAAGCTTTTGGGTTCCGGGGGAAGTATGGTTGCAAAGCTGAAACTTAAAGGAATTGACGGAAGGGCACCACCAGGAGTGGAGCCTGCGGCTTAATTTGACTCAACACGGGAAACCTCACCAGGCCCGGACACCGGAAGGATTGACAGATTGAGAGCTCTTTCTTGATTCGGTGGGTGGTGGTGCATGGCCGTTCTTAGTTGGTGGAGCGATTTGTCTGGTTAATTCCGATAACGAACGAGACTCTAGCCTGCTAAATAGACGTACTTTACCGGCATCTCAAGGCCCATCGGCTGTTTGTTTCCCATTTCATTCATTTTCATGTGTGTTATGTATTGTATTTATATATGCATGTATTTTTGAGATTTAACGATCAAGATTATATTTTGTATATATTGTGCTTTATGTTGCATATGTTATGGTGTATGGGTACGCAGTTTTTTGATGTGGTTTTTACTGCCGGCGTACAAATAATTCTTCTTAGAGGGACAGGCGGCATTCTAGCCGCACGAGATTGAGCAATAACAGGTCTGTGATGCCCTTAGATGTTCTGGGCCGCACGCGCGCTACACTGAAGGAATCAGCGTGTCCTCCCAGGCCGAAAGGTCCGGGTAACCCGCTGAACCTCCTTCGTGCTAGGGATTGGGGCTTGCAATTGTTCCCCATGAACGAGGAATTCCCAGTAAGCGCGAGTCATAAGCTCGCGTTGATTACGTCCCTGCCCTTTGTACACACCGCCCGTCGCTACTACCGATTGAATGATTTAGTGAGGTCTTCGGACTGGTACGCGGCAATATTTCTGATATTGCCGATGTTGCTGGGAAGATGACCAAACTTGATCATTTAGAGGAAGTAAAAGTCGTAACAAGGTTTCCGTAGGTGAACCTGCGGAAGGATCATTAACGATATATATAAAATATATTTATTTATATTTTTTGTATTGTTTTTAAATATTCCAAAAAATAAAAATATTATTGATAAGAAATATTTTTTTTAACAAAATAACATATTAATATGTAATTTTCTCAAAATATATAATAGTAATTATGTGTTAAAAGAGATTTATTTTGGTTATGATATCATATTAAAGTAATACGCCAAACTTTTTTTATACACATAATATATCTATACATATAATATAGAGAATATTATATAAATATTAATAATATATTTGTTACATATAAAATATTTTTATATTCAATATTATTATTATTATTAAACAATAATTATTAATAAAATCTATAAATAATTTCTCTTATAAAAAAGTGAAATTAAAAATAGAATATATTGAAATTATTTGTTTATATGTATATAATCTCTATTAAGAAAAATAAAATAAGATTATAATTGATATAATCTATATTTTTATTTTTCTATGTTATATAATAAAAATAAAGAAAACACAAGATAAAATTTTTTTAAAGAATAAAATTTATTTCAAATTTAAATTTCTTTATGTTTTGTCTTGATATTTCTTTTTTTTTATTAAAAGTTATTATGTTAAAAAACAAACCCATTTGTTTTGTACCATATTAATATTATATATATTTTTATGTAGAAAATAATTTATAAAAAAAAAATAAATACATTTCTATAAAATATACCAAATATTAATTATTATATCTAGCTAGCACTAACAAAAATATCAAAAATGTTATGTATATATTTATTAATACCATAATATCTTTAATTTATATATATATATTTAAAATAAAATATATAATTTATATTCTAGAAAAATTTTTTTATTTTAAAAGAATTTATAAAGATATATAAATTAATAATTTTATTTTTTATATTAAAAATAAAGATTATTATTAATAATAATACTTACATTTAAAATTTAAAAAGATTACCCTGGACGGTGGATCACTTGGCTCGTGGGTCGATGAAGAACGCAGCTAATTGCGCGTCAACTTGTGAACTGCAGGACACATGAACATTGACATTTCGAACGCACATTGCGGTCCTTGGATACTGTTCCCGGACCACATCTGGCTGAGGGTCGTATACATTATATTAATATAATAAAAGATTATTTTACATAAAATTTTTTTTATGAAAAAGAAATTTATCAATAATTAAAAAAGAAAATTTATTTTTTCATATTTAATTAAATTGATAAATAAAATTTTTATAAAAGAAATGTAAAATTATTTATATATGAATGTTTTACGCCAAATATAAGAAAAAAATAAATATAAAATGTTTTTAATAGCATTTAAAATTTATATATTTTTTATTATTTGTCGACATTTTTAAATTAATATATCAATATTATTTTTTATCATTTATATATAATATTATAAAACTTTATGTTAATAATAATATTAATAATAAATGATATTAATAATATATTTTTAAAATATTAAATAAAGAAGAATAAACAAAAATATTATATATTAATATTTTGTTATGGAATATTTTATTTGTAATAAAATTTTCAATATACTCGAAAAAAATTAATATATATAATTATTTATTTTTTATTTTCTTCTCTTTAGATAAATATAAAAATAATATTATATAATAATATTAAAAAAATTTGAGTATGAATAATTAAGAAAATTGTTTACTTATAAAATATAACAAAAACATAATATATAAAAAAAATTTTTGTTTTAATACTTCTAAAAACTTTTACGACCTCAGAGTAGGTGAGATTACCCGCTGAATTTAAGCATATTATTAAGCGGAGGAAAAGAAACTAACTAGGATTCCCTTAGTAGCGGCGAGCGAACAGGGATAAGCCCAGCACTGAACCCCGTGGCTGATAAACAGACACTTGGGGAATGTAGTGTTTAGGAAGATTCAATATAAACCTATTGTTATATAATACATCCAAGTCCATCTTGAATGGGGCCATATACCCATAGAGGGTGCCAGGCCCGTAGTGATTATTATTGATGATAGGTGAATCTTTCCTTAGAGTCGGGTTGCTTGAGAGTGCAGCTCTAAGTGGGTGGTAAACTCCATCTAAGGCTAAATATTACCACGAGACCGATAGCGAACAAGTACCGTGAGGGAAAGTTGAAAAGAACTTTGAAGAGAGAGTTAAAGAGTACGTAAAACCGTTCAGGGGTAAACCTGAGAAACCCGAAAGGTCGAAAGATGAGATTCATTTACTTTTTATCGTTAATCAACCAATTTGTACTAGCATGTGACAAAAATTTTTATTAGGAATTTATTTTTAGTAAAAATATATGCACTGCTGTATATTGTTAATTGTATGATAACGAGGTATGCACTTCTCATCTTGTAGGACGTTGCGACCCATTAAATATTAATCTATAGGCATTGGTGCGTTGATTAATGTACAATATTATTTTTTGATAATATTTTGTGTATGTTAAACGCCTATGTTTCTTGATTAATTGTTTGATGGTATTAATTATAAATTGATATTGAGTCGCGTTATTAACGCGTTCAGATCCACCACGAGTATAAATAGGTTTTTTTATTAAAACATATTATATATACGGATTTTATGCCGTTATATGATACTATTTAACTGTCAGTAGGTGTATGATAATGAACTGGCTCATTTTTTTTTATTAAAAATTTATCTGTCAGCGACGATATAGCTTTGGGTACTTTCAGGACCCGTCTTGAAACACGGACCAAGGAGTCTAGCATGTACGCAAGTCATTGGGAATAAAATATTTTTTCATCGAAATATTTATAAATTTTATGAAACCCAAAGGCACAATGAAAGTAAATATTATTTATATTTTTTTATAAATGATAAAAGGAGGATATATTTATATTATGTATTAAATATCGCACTCCTAGGGCGTCTTATATTATTATAATTTAGTTTTCGGATTATATTATAATAGAGGCGCACCTAGAGCGTACACGCTGGGACCCGAAAGATGGTGAACTATGCCTGGTCAGGATGAAGTCAGGGGAAACCCTGATGGAGGTCCGTAGCGATTCTGACGTGCAAATCGATCGTCGGAACTGGGTATAGGGGCGAAAGACTAATCGAACCATCTAGTAGCTGGTTCCCTCCGAAGTTTCCCTCAGGATAGCTGGCGTTCATTATATAAGAGTCTCATCCGGTAAAGCGAATGATTAGAGGCCTTGGGGCCGAAACGACCTCAACCTATTCTCAAACTTTAAATGGGTGAGATCTCTAGCTTGCTTAAAAACATTATTTATAATGTGAAGCT
>NW_025408224.1:27500-31802 GCF_905475395.1 Chrysoperla carnea
AAAAATTTTTTAGAAAATCTACATATGTATCACATGTATTATACCGGTACCCTGTCGCAATATAACATGTACGATTTGTATATAAAATAAAATGAAATTTTTTCCCTAAAATTTTTTAATGAATCCCGAAAAATTCTATATATTTTACCTTTATATAGTATTTAGGACTATTTAAAAGGATAAAATTTTTTTCGAAAATCTACATATGTATCACATGTATTATACCGGTACCCTGTCGCAATATAACATGTACGATTTGTATATAAAATAAAATGAAATTTTTTCCCTAAAATTTTTTAATGAATCCCGAAAAATTCTATATATTTTACCTTTATATAGTATTTAGGACTATTTAAAAGGATAAAATTTTTTTCGAAAATCTACATATGTATCACATGTATTATACCGGTACCCTGTCGCAATATAACATGTACGATTTGTATATAAAATAAAATGAAATTTTTTCCCTAAAATTTTTTAATGAATCCCGAAAAATTCTATATATTTCACCTTTATATAGTATTTAGGACTATTTAAAAGGATAAAATTTTTTTCGAAAATCTACATATGTATCACATGTATTATACCGGTACCCTGTCGCAATATAACATGTACGATTTGTATATAAAATAAAATGAAATTTTTTCCCTAAAATTTTTTAATGAATCCCGAAAAATTCTATATATTTTACCTTTATATAGTATTTAGGACCATTTAAAAGGATAAAATTTTTTCGAAAATCTACATATGTATCACATGTATTATACCGGTACCCTGTCGCAATATAACATGTACGATTTGTATATAAAAAAAAAATATACATTTTTTTCTAAAAATTTGCATTAATTCCAAAAATTTTTTAATAATTTATTATAATTATTAATGTTTATTGAATAATTTATTATAATGCATAAATTTCATTTAATAAAATATGATAAAAGCAAAAAAAAATTTTTTTGGTCCCAAAATAAAAATTTTTAGCTGAAAAAAATTTTTTTTTTAAAATTTTTTTCTTTAAATTTTGATTATTCTGTAAAGTTTATGATGTTTAAAGCCATTTTAAACATTATCATATTTTGAGTTTGAAGCACCGGGTGTAATGTCTTTAATATATATGATGGATAGTGCGTGTAAGTTAATGAGATGAATGTATATCTATGTATAACAGTGTATTAGTGGTATTACGTTCAGCAGTCTCACACATATGATATAGTATGGTATAGTATAAGTTGTTTATTTTTCATACTGTCCGTGTATCATTCAACAAAGGTGGTGTAGAGTTGTATATGGCTTGGTATGACGTTGTTGCAATTCTATGGACACTATGATATTACGGATGCACAGATAGAGGAATAACACTTATCGTATATGTATCATTTATGTATGTTGACTGTGTAATGAATACTAAATATAATAAAATAATACACTTTTTAATAGAATAACATTTGTTTCATGTTTTAGTATGATATTAAATGGTATAGAATAGGTTGTTTATTTTTCATACTGTCCGTGTATCATTCAACAAAGGTGGTGTAGAGTTGTATATGGCTTGGTATGACGTCGTTGCAATTCTATGGACACTATGATATTACGGAATAACAGAAAGAGGAATAAAACTTATTGTATATGTATCATTTATAACGTACTTTTATGTTGACAAGAATGAATGTATATCTATATGAAATAGTGTATTTTGTGGTATTATGTTCAACAGTCTTACATATATGATATAGTATGATATAGTATAATTTGTTTATTTTTCATACTCTAAGTGTATCATTCAACAAAGGTGGTGTAGAGTTGTATATGGCTTGGTATGACGTCGTTGCAATTCTATGGACACCATGATATCACGAAAAAACAGAAAGAAAAATAACAATTATCGTATATGTATCATCTATATTATTATTGTATTTTGACTATGTAATGAATGCCAAATTTAAAAATATACACTTTCTTAATAGAATAACATTTATTTTAGTATAATATAAAATGATATTGAATATGTTGTTTAATTTTCATACTGTTCGTGTATCATTCAACAAAGGTGGTGTAGGTATGTATATGGCTTGGTATGACGCTTTTGCATGTCTATGGACACCATGATATTACGAAAAAACAGAAAGAAGAATAACACTTTTCAAATATGTATCATTTATATATTTTATTAACATGAACGCAAAATATACAAAATTATATATATATATATACTCAAAATATTCTGGATGGTAATCAGTTTGGTTTATTTTGATATTTAATATTGTATTTTGGTTTTTTTGCTAGTAATGTTTCGAATATGTATATGCTGTTATTATTTTTTAGGTGTACATTGTATTAAATTGTTATCAATTATTTAATGTATGTATATAAAATAATAGCAAAAACATTTTCAATTATTATATAAAAAATTTTTTTTTTTACACATGCATATTTATTAATATATGAAATTTTATCTCAGTTTTAATAAATATGTATTGAAATGAATAATAATACAATCTTATATATATTGATAATAGTCTGGATGGTAATCAGTTTGGATTATTTTGATATTAAATATTGTATTATTATTTTTGTAAAAAAATTAATGAGAATTTTGTAAAAAAACCTCTATATGTATATCTTTTTATATCAATATTTAAAAAAAATTTTTTTTTTATTAAATTATTGATTATAAATAGAATAACATATAAATTTTTTTGTCAAAGCAAGTTCATGGGTTATAAGTTTTAAACTTTACACTCCCATATGAGCACACAATATTTATATAAAAATTATTTTTATAAATAATATTACATTGACTCACCTCATACCAAGCGAGAATATTAAGTGTTATTATAACGTTTTTTATTTAAAATTAACTTTTAAATAAAATTAAAAAATAAATGACGCTTTCAATCTAGCGACGAGTATGAGAAAATGTTTGAAATATTTTAAGACCCATTTGGTGCATGGTCTGACAAAAATCATAATTATTATTTTTTTTTTTTATTCAATAATATTTATTATGAATAACATGTTATATATTTCTTTTTGTAAAAGCAAAAAAATTATATAAATGACATAATAAAATATATATTTGAAAAAAAAAAAATTAATAATAATATATATATCTCATATGTTTTTTCTATTAATTTTAAAACAATAGAGATATAAAAAAAAAAAAATTTATATCAGTAATGGGTGAGACCATCTGATATTTAAAATGAAATTGTAATAATATTATTATATATTAATAATTATTGTATGAAAATTTTTTTTCTTATAATAAGAAAACAAAAATATCATGTATATTATTATATATTTAATATTATAAATACAAATAGTTCCCTGGTTGATCCTGCCAGTAGTCATATGCTTGTCTCAAAGATTAAGCCATGCATGTCTCAGTACAAGCCAAATTAAGGTGAAACCGCGAAAGGCTCATTATATCAGTTATGGTTCCTTAGATCGTACCCACATTTACTTGGATAACTGTGGTAATTCTAGAGCTAATACATGCAAACAGAGTTCCGACCAGAGATGGAAGGAATGCTTTTAT
Organism: Chrysoperla carnea; assembly: GCF_905475395.1. Taxonomy (NCBI): domain Eukaryota; kingdom Metazoa; phylum Arthropoda; class Insecta; order Neuroptera; family Chrysopidae; genus Chrysoperla; species Chrysoperla carnea. The sequence continues at coordinate 31,039 of NW_025408224.1, forward strand.
TAGATCAAAACCAATCGGTGTAAATTTTAATTTGCATCGTTTAATTTGGTGACTCTGAATAACTTTAAGCTGATCGCACGGTCTCGTACCGGCGACGCATCTTTCAAATGTCTGCCTTATCAACTGTCGATGGTAGGTTCTGCGCCTACCATGGTTGTAACGGGTAACGGGGAATCAGGGTTCGATTCCGGAGAGGGAGCCTGAGAAACGGCTACCACATCCAAGGAAGGCAGCAGGCGCGCAAATTACCCACTCCCGGCACGGGGAGGTAGTGACGAAAAATAACGATACGGGACTCATCCGAGGCCCCGTAATCGGAATGAGTACACTTTAAATCCTTTAACGAGGATCCATTGGAGGGCAAGTCTGGTGCCAGCAGCCGCGGTAATTCCAGCTCCAATAGCGTATATTAAAGTTGTTGCGGTTAAAAAGCTCGTAGTCGAATCTGTGTCCTACACTGTTGGTTCAATGCTCGCATTGTTTAACTAGCATGTTATGTGGGACGTCCTACCGGTGGGTGGTACAGATTATGTATAAAGTATATTTTAGTGTTATTATTTATTTAATGCATTATATATATTTTTATTATGTAATTTGTCGTAAGTGTTTAACCGTTAAGAGCGGTGGCAGCCCCCAATTGCAATCCCGTCGCGGTGCTCTTAATTGAGTGTCGAGGTGGGCCGGTACGTTTACTTTGAACAAATTAGAGTGCTTAAGGCAGGCTCAAATTTTGCCTGAATATTGTGTGCATGGAATAATGGAAT
>NW_025408225.1:0-10000 GCF_905475395.1 Chrysoperla carnea
GGCGCGACACCTCCACGTGGCCCTCACCTGGATTTTCAAGGTCCGAGGGAATGATCCAGACACCGCCGCAACTGCGGTGCTCTTCGCGTTCCAAACCCTATCTCCCTGCTAGAGGATTCCAGGGAACTCGAACGCTCATGCAGAAAAGAAAACTCTTCCTGGATCTTCCGACGGCGTCTCCAGGCCTTTTTAGGTTACCCTGACGAACTCTCTTACGAGGGCCCGACTTATAAACGGTTCCGCTGCCGGGTACCGGAATAGGAACCGGTTTCCCTTTCGCCCAATGGATGTATATATTTATATATATATTTATACATATTTATTAATAATGTTTATTGTTTTTTAAAAAGCAATAATATTCATTAATAATATTGTATTTATTTTATATTATTAAACACATCAAACATTAACATCGGTTTTCACCTAGGGCTTAGGATCGACTGACTCGTGTGCAACGGCTGTTCACACGAAACCCTTCTCCACGTCAGTCCTCCAGGGCCTCGCTGGAGTATTTGCTACTACCACCAAGATCTGCACCGATGGCGGCTCCAGATGGCCTCACGGCCAATCCTTCCGCGCACACCACCGCGACCCTCCTACTCGTTAGGGTTTCATGATAAAAGATAAATCTTTTATCGAAAATACCAACTAACGGTAGAGTATAAGCATGACGCTTCAGCGCCATCCATTTTCAGGGCTAGTTGCTTCGGCAGGTGAGTTGTTACACACTCCTTAGCGGATTCCGACTTCCATGGCCACCGTCCTGCTGTCTTAAGCAACCAACGCCTTTCATGGTATCCCATAAGCGTCAATTTTGGCGCTTTAACTCTACGTTTGGTTCATCCCACAGCGCCAGTTCTGCTTACCAAAAGTGGCCCACTTGGCACTCTGATCCATATATAAAAAATATATTCTCATAGCTTCACATTATAAATAATGTTTTTAAGCAAGCTAGAGATCTCACCCATTTAAAGTTTGAGAATAGGTTGAGGTCGTTTCGGCCCCAAGGCCTCTAATCATTCGCTTTACCGGATGAGACTCTTATATAATGAACGCCAGCTATCCTGAGGGAAACTTCGGAGGGAACCAGCTACTAGATGGTTCGATTAGTCTTTCGCCCCTATACCCAGTTCCGACGATCGATTTGCACGTCAGAATCGCTACGGACCTCCATCAGGGTTTCCCCTGACTTCATCCTGACCAGGCATAGTTCACCATCTTTCGGGTCCCAGCGTGTACGCTCTAGGTGCGCCTCTATTATAATATAATCCGAAAACTAAATTATAATAATATAAGACGCCCTAGGAGTGCGATATTTAATACATAATATAAATATATCCTCCTTTTATCATTTATAAAAAAATATAAATAATATTTACTTTCATTGTGCCTTTGGGTTTCATAAAATTTATAAATATTTCGATGAAAAAATATTTTATTCCCAATGACTTGCGTACATGCTAGACTCCTTGGTCCGTGTTTCAAGACGGGTCCTGAAAGTACCCAAAGCTATATCGTCGCTGACAGATAAATTTTTAATAAAAAAAAATGAGCCAGTTCATTATCATACACCTACTGACAGTTAAATAGTATCATATAACGGCATAAAATCCGTATATATAATATGTTTTAATAAAAAAACCTATTTATACTCGTGGTGGATCTGAACGCGTTAATAACGCGACTCAATATCAATTTATAATTAATACCATCAAACAATTAATCAAGAAACATAGGCGTTTAACATACACAAAATATTATCAAAAAATAATATTGTACATTAATCAACGCACCAATGCCTATAGATTAATATTTAATGGGTCGCAACGTCCTACAAGATGAGAAGTGCATACCTCGTTATCATACAATTAACAATATACAGCAGTGCATATATTTTTACTAAAAATAAATTCCTAATAAAAATTTTTGTCACATGCTAGTACAAATTGGTTGATTAACGATAAAAAGTAAATGAATCTCATCTTTCGACCTTTCGGGTTTCTCAGGTTTACCCCTGAACGGTTTTACGTACTCTTTAACTCTCTCTTCAAAGTTCTTTTCAACTTTCCCTCACGGTACTTGTTCGCTATCGGTCTCGTGGTAATATTTAGCCTTAGATGGAGTTTACCACCCACTTAGAGCTGCACTCTCAAGCAACCCGACTCTAAGGAAAGATTCACCTATCATCAATAATAATCACTACGGGCCTGGCACCCTCTATGGGTATATGGCCCCATTCAAGATGGACTTGGATGTATTATATAACAATAGGTTTATATTGAATCTTCCTAAACACTACATTCCCCAAGTGTCTGTTTATCAGCCACGGGGTTCAGTGCTGGGCTTATCCCTGTTCGCTCGCCGCTACTAAGGGAATCCTAGTTAGTTTCTTTTCCTCCGCTTAATAATATGCTTAAATTCAGCGGGTAATCTCACCTACTCTGAGGTCGTAAAAGTTTTTAGAAGTATTAAAACAAAAATTTTTTTTATATATTATGTTTTTGTTATATTTTATAAGTAAACAATTTTCTTAATTATTCATACTCAAATTTTTTTAATATTATTATATAATATTATTTTTATATTTATCTAAAGAGAAGAAAATAAAAAATAAATAATTATATATATTAATTTTTTTCGAGTATATTGAAAATTTTATTACAAATAAAATATTCCATAACAAAATATTAATATATAATATTTTTGTTTATTCTTCTTTATTTAATATTTTAAAAATATATTATTAATATCATTTATTATTAATATTATTATTAACATAAAGTTTTATAATATTATATATAAATGATAAAAAATAATATTGATATATTAATTTAAAAATGTCGACAAATAATAAAAAATATATAAATTTTAAATGCTATTAAAAACATTTTATATTTATTTTTTTCTTATATTTGGCGTAAAACATTCATATATAAATAATTTTACATTTCTTTTATAAAAATTTTATTTATCAATTTAATTAAATATGAAAAAATAAATTTTCTTTTTTAATTATTGATAAATTTCTTTTTCATAAAAAAAATTTTATGTAAAATAATCTTTTATTATATTAATATAATGTATACGACCCTCAGCCAGATGTGGTCCGGGAACAGTATCCAAGGACCGCAATGTGCGTTCGAAATGTCAATGTTCATGTGTCCTGCAGTTCACAAGTTGACGCGCAATTAGCTGCGTTCTTCATCGACCCACGAGCCAAGTGATCCACCGTCCAGGGTAATCTTTTTAAATTTTAAATGTAAGTATTATTATTAATAATAATCTTTATTTTTAATATAAAAAATAAAATTATTAATTTATATATCTTTATAAATTCTTTTAAAATAAAAAAATTTTTCTAGAATATAAATTATATATTTTATTTTAAATATATATATATATAAATTAAAGATATTATGGTATTAATAAATATATACATAACATTTTTGATATTTTTGTTAGTGCTAGCTAGATATAATAATTAATATTTGGTATATTTTATAGAAATGTATTTATTTTTTTTTTATAAATTATTTTCTACATAAAAATATATATAATATTAATATGGTACAAAACAAATGGGTTTGTTTTTTAACATAATAACTTTTAATAAAAAAAAAGAAATATCAAGACAAAACATAAAGAAATTTAAATTTGAAATAAATTTTATTCTTTAAAAAAATTTTATCTTGTGTTTTCTTTATTTTTATTATATAACATAGAAAAATAAAAATATAGATTATATCAATTATAATCTTATTTTATTTTTCTTAATAGAGATTATATACATATAAACAAATAATTTCAATATATTCTATTTTTAATTTCACTTTTTTATAAGAGAAATTATTTATAGATTTTATTAATAATTATTGTTTAATAATAATAATAATATTGAATATAAAAATATTTTATATGTAACAAATATATTATTAATATTTATATAATATTCTCTATATTATATGTATAGATATATTATGTGTATAAAAAAAGTTTGGCGTATTACTTTAATATGATATCATAACCAAAATAAATCTCTTTTAACACATAATTACTATTATATATTTTGAGAAAATTACATATTAATATGTTATTTTGTTAAAAAAAATATTTCTTATCAATAATATTTTTATTTTTTGGAATATTTAAAAACAATACAAAAAATATAAATAAATATATTTTATATATATCGTTAATGATCCTTCCGCAGGTTCACCTACGGAAACCTTGTTACGACTTTTACTTCCTCTAAATGATCAAGTTTGGTCATCTTCCCAGCAACATCGGCAATATCAGAAATATTGCCGCGTACCAGTCCGAAGACCTCACTAAATCATTCAATCGGTAGTAGCGACGGGCGGTGTGTACAAAGGGCAGGGACGTAATCAACGCGAGCTTATGACTCGCGCTTACTGGGAATTCCTCGTTCATGGGGAACAATTGCAAGCCCCAATCCCTAGCACGAAGGAGGTTCAGCGGGTTACCCGGACCTTTCGGCCTGGGAGGACACGCTGATTCCTTCAGTGTAGCGCGCGTGCGGCCCAGAACATCTAAGGGCATCACAGACCTGTTATTGCTCAATCTCGTGCGGCTAGAATGCCGCCTGTCCCTCTAAGAAGAATTATTTGTACGCCGGCAGTAAAAACCACATCAAAAAACTGCGTACCCATACACCATAACATATGCAACATAAAGCACAATATATACAAAATATAATCTTGATCGTTAAATCTCAAAAATACATGCATATATAAATACAATACATAACACACATGAAAATGAATGAAATGGGAAACAAACAGCCGATGGGCCTTGAGATGCCGGTAAAGTACGTCTATTTAGCAGGCTAGAGTCTCGTTCGTTATCGGAATTAACCAGACAAATCGCTCCACCAACTAAGAACGGCCATGCACCACCACCCACCGAATCAAGAAAGAGCTCTCAATCTGTCAATCCTTCCGGTGTCCGGGCCTGGTGAGGTTTCCCGTGTTGAGTCAAATTAAGCCGCAGGCTCCACTCCTGGTGGTGCCCTTCCGTCAATTCCTTTAAGTTTCAGCTTTGCAACCATACTTCCCCCGGAACCCAAAAGCTTTGGTTTCCCGGAAGCTGCCCGCCGAGTCATCGGAGGAACTTCGGCGGATCGCTAGCTGGCATCGTTTATGGTTAGAACTAGGGCGGTATCTGATCGCCTTCGAACCTCTAACTTTCGTTCTTGATCAATCAAAACATTTTTGGCAAATGCTTTCGCTTCTGTCCGTCTTGCGACGATCCAAGAATTTCACCTCTAACGTCGCAATACGAATGCCCCCATCTGTCCGTATTAATCATTACCTCGGAGTTCCGAAAACCAACAAAATAGAACCGAGGTCCTATTCCATTATTCCATGCACACAATATTCAGGCAAAATTTGAGCCTGCCTTAAGCACTCTAATTTGTTCAAAGTAAACGTACCGGCCCACCTCGACACTCAATTAAGAGCACCGCGACGGGATTGCAATTGGGGGCTGCCACCGCTCTTAACGGTTAAACACTTACGACAAATTACATAATAAAAATATATATAATGCATTAAATAAATAATAACACTAAAATATACTTTATACATAATCTGTACCACCCACCGGTAGGACGTCCCACATAACATGCTAGTTAAACAATGCGAGCATTGAACCAACAGTGTAGGACACAGATTCGACTACGAGCTTTTTAACCGCAACAACTTTAATATACGCTATTGGAGCTGGAATTACCGCGGCTGCTGGCACCAGACTTGCCCTCCAATGGATCCTCGTTAAAGGATTTAAAGTGTACTCATTCCGATTACGGGGCCTCGGATGAGTCCCGTATCGTTATTTTTCGTCACTACCTCCCCGTGCCGGGAGTGGGTAATTTGCGCGCCTGCTGCCTTCCTTGGATGTGGTAGCCGTTTCTCAGGCTCCCTCTCCGGAATCGAACCCTGATTCCCCGTTACCCGTTACAACCATGGTAGGCGCAGAACCTACCATCGACAGTTGATAAGGCAGACATTTGAAAGATGCGTCGCCGGTACGAGACCGTGCGATCAGCTTAAAGTTATTCAGAGTCACCAAATTAAACGATGCAAATTAAAATTTACACCGATTGGTTTTGATCTAATAAAAGCATTCCTTCCATCTCTGGTCGGAACTCTGTTTGCATGTATTAGCTCTAGAATTACCACAGTTATCCAAGTAAATGTGGGTACGATCTAAGGAACCATAACTGATATAATGAGCCTTTCGCGGTTTCACCTTAATTTGGCTTGTACTGAGACATGCATGGCTTAATCTTTGAGACAAGCATATGACTACTGGCAGGATCAACCAGGGAACTATTTGTATTTATAATATTAAATATATAATAATATACATGATATTTTTGTTTTCTTATTATAAGAAAAAAAATTTTCATACAATAATTATTAATATATAATAATATTATTACAATTTCATTTTAAATATCAGATGGTCTCACCCATTACTGATATAAATTTTTTTTTTTTTATATCTCTATTGTTTTAAAATTAATAGAAAAAACATATGAGATATATATATTATTATTAATTTTTTTTTTTTTCAAATATATATTTTATTATGTCATTTATATAATTTTTTTGCTTTTACAAAAAGAAATATATAACATGTTATTCATAATAAATATTATTGAATAAAAAAAAAAAAAAATAATTATGATTTTTGTCAGACCATCACCAAATGGGTCTTAAAATATTTCAAACATTTTCTCATACTCGTCGCTAGATTGAAAGCGTCATTTATTTTTTAATTTTATTTAAAAAGTTAATTTTAAATAAAAAACGTTATAATAACACTTAATATTCTCGCTTGGTATGAGGTGAGTCAATGTAATATTATTTATAAAAATAATTTTTATATAAATATTGTGTGCTCATATGGGAGTGTAAAGTTTAAAACTTATAACCCATGAACTTGCTTTGACAAAAAAATTTATATGTTATTCTATTTATAATCAATAATTTAATAAAAAAAAATTTTTTTTTAAATATTGATATAAAAAGATATACATATAGAGGTTTTTTTACAAAATTCTCATTAATTTTTTTACAAAAATAATAATACAATATTTAATATCAAAATAATCCAAACTGATTACCATCCAGACTATTATCAATATATATAAGATTGTATTATTATTCATTTCAATACATATTTATTAAAACTGAGATAAAATTTCATATATTAATAAATATGCATGTGTAAAAAAAAAAATTTTTATATAATAATTGAAAATGTTTTTGCTATTATTTTGTATACATACATTAAATAATTGATAACAATTTAATACAATGTACACCTAAAAAATAATAACAGCATATACATATTCGAAACATTACTAGCAAAAAAACCAAAATACAATATTAAATATCAAAATAAACCAAACTGATTACCATCCAGAATATTTTGAGTATATATATATATAATTTTGTATATTTTGCGTTCATGTTAATAAAATATATAAATGATACATATTTGAAAAGTGTTATTCTTCTTTCTGTTTTTTCGTAATATCATGGTGTCCATAGACATGCAAAAGCGTCATACCAAGCCATATACATACCTACACCACCTTTGTTGAATGATACACGAACAGTATGAAAATTAAACAACATATTCAATATCATTTTATATTATACTAAAATAAATGTTATTCTATTAAGAAAGTGTATATTTTTAAATTTGGCATTCATTACATAGTCAAAATACAATAATAATATAGATGATACATATACGATAATTGTTATTTTTCTTTCTGTTTTTTCGTGATATCATGGTGTCCATAGAATTGCAACGACGTCATACCAAGCCATATACAACTCTACACCACCTTTGTTGAATGATACACTTAGAGTATGAAAAATAAACAAATTATACTATATCATACTATATCATATATGTAAGACTGTTGAACATAATACCACAAAATACACTATTTCATATAGATATACATTCATTCTTGTCAACATAAAAGTACGTTATAAATGATACATATACAATAAGTTTTATTCCTCTTTCTGTTATTCCGTAATATCATAGTGTCCATAGAATTGCAACGACGTCATACCAAGCCATATACAACTCTACACCACCTTTGTTGAATGATACACGGACAGTATGAAAAATAAACAACCTATTCTATACCATTTAATATCATACTAAAACATGAAACAAATGTTATTCTATTAAAAAGTGTATTATTTTATTATATTTAGTATTCATTACACAGTCAACATACATAAATGATACATATACGATAAGTGTTATTCCTCTATCTGTGCATCCGTAATATCATAGTGTCCATAGAATTGCAACAACGTCATACCAAGCCATATACAACTCTACACCACCTTTGTTGAATGATACACGGACAGTATGAAAAATAAACAACTTATACTATACCATACTATATCATATGTGTGAGACTGCTGAACGTAATACCACTAATACACTGTTATACATAGATATACATTCATCTCATTAACTTACACGCACTATCCATCATATATATTAAAGACATTACACCCGGTGCTTCAAACTCAAAATATGATAATGTTTAAAATGGCTTTAAACATCATAAACTTTACAGAATAATCAAAATTTAAAGAAAAAAATTTTAAAAAAAAAATTTTTTTCAGCTAAAAATTTTTATTTTGGGACCAAAAAAATTTTTTTTTGCTTTTATCATATTTTATTAAATGAAATTTATGCATTATAATAAATTATTCAATAAACATTAATAATTATAATAAATTATTAAAAAATTTTTGGAATTAATGCAAATTTTTAGAAAAAAATGTATATTTTTTTTTTATATACAAATCGTACATGTTATATTGCGACAGGGTACCGGTATAATACATGTGATACATATGTAGATTTTCGAAAAAATTTTTATCCTTTTAAATGGTCCTAAATACTATATAAAGGTAAAATATATAGAATTTTTCGGGATTCATTAAAAAATTTTAGGGAAAAAATTTCATTTTATTTTATATACAAATCGTACATGTTATATTGCGACAGGGTACCGGTATAATACATGTGATACATATGTAGATTTTCGAAAAAATTTTATCCTTTTAAATAGTCCTAAATACTATATAAAGGTGAAATATATAGAATTTTTCGGGATTCATTAAAAAATTTTAGGGAAAAAATTTCATTTTATTTTATATACAAATCGTACATGTTATATTGCGACAGGGTACCGGTATAATACATGTGATACATATGTAGATTTTCGAAAAAAATTTTATCCTTTTAAATAGTCCTAAATACTATATAAAGGTAAAATATATAGAATTTTTCGGGATTCATTAAAAAATTTTAGGGAAAAAATTTCATTTTATTTTATATACAAATCGTACATGTTATATTGCGACAGGGTACCGGTATAATACATGTGATACATATGTAGATTTTCGAAAAAAATTTTATCCTTTTAAATAGTCCTAAATACTATATAAAGGTAAAATATATAGAATTTTTCGGGATTCATTAAAAAATTTTAGGGAAAAAATTTCATTTTATTTTATATACAAATCGTACATGTTATATTGCGACAGGGTACCGGTATAATACATGTGATACATATGTAGATTTTCTAAAAAATTTTTATCCATTTAAATGCTTCTAAATACTGTATAATGCAAATATATATAATAATTTACAGAATTAATACAAAATTTTTATTGTACAAATTCACATTAATAGTTAATTGGTTAAAAAAAAATTTCAATACACAATGGGAATCAGGCTATTTTATTGGAACTTATTTATAATTAATTCATAATATATTTTTCTATATAAATTGATTAATTGATTTTACATTCACCGTGTAAACGTATACACCATTCAAGTAACAAAAAAAAAAAAAAAAAAAAAAAAATTATTATTATATTCTAGTAATACATAATAGTTATTCGCTAAAAAATATTTAATAGAC
>NW_025408225.1:15000-22500 GCF_905475395.1 Chrysoperla carnea
TAGGTGCGCCTCTATTATAATATAATCCGAAAACTAAATTATAATAATATAAGACGCCCTAGGAGTGCGATATTTAATACATAATATAAATATATCCTCCTTTTATCATTTATAAAAAAATATAAATAATATTTACTTTCATTGTGCCTTTGGGTTTCATAAAATTTATAAATATTTCGATGAAAAAATATTTTATTCCCAATGACTTGCGTACATGCTAGACTCCTTGGTCCGTGTTTCAAGACGGGTCCTGAAAGTACCCAAAGCTATATCGTCGCTGACAGATAAATTTTTAATAAAAAAAAATGAGCCAGTTCATTATCATACACCTACTGACAGTTAAATAGTATCATATAACGGCATAAAATCCGTATATATAATATGTTTTAATAAAAAAACCTATTTATACTCGTGGTGGATCTGAACGCGTTAATAACGCGACTCAATATCAATTTATAATTAATACCATCAAACAATTAATCAAGAAACATAGGCGTTTAACATACACAAAATATTATCAAAAAATAATATTGTACATTAATCAACGCACCAATGCCTATAGATTAATATTTAATGGGTCGCAACGTCCTACAAGATGAGAAGTGCATACCTCGTTATCATACAATTAACAATATACAGCAGTGCATATATTTTTACTAAAAATAAATTCCTAATAAAAATTTTTGTCACATGCTAGTACAAATTGGTTGATTAACGATAAAAAGTAAATGAATCTCATCTTTCGACCTTTCGGGTTTCTCAGGTTTACCCCTGAACGGTTTTACGTACTCTTTAACTCTCTCTTCAAAGTTCTTTTCAACTTTCCCTCACGGTACTTGTTCGCTATCGGTCTCGTGGTAATATTTAGCCTTAGATGGAGTTTACCACCCACTTAGAGCTGCACTCTCAAGCAACCCGACTCTAAGGAAAGATTCACCTATCATCAATAATAATCACTACGGGCCTGGCACCCTCTATGGGTATATGGCCCCATTCAAGATGGACTTGGATGTATTATATAACAATAGGTTTATATTGAATCTTCCTAAACACTACATTCCCCAAGTGTCTGTTTATCAGCCACGGGGTTCAGTGCTGGGCTTATCCCTGTTCGCTCGCCGCTACTAAGGGAATCCTAGTTAGTTTCTTTTCCTCCGCTTAATAATATGCTTAAATTCAGCGGGTAATCTCACCTACTCTGAGGTCGTAAAAGTTTTTAGAAGTATTAAAACAAAAATTTTTTTTATATATTATGTTTTTGTTATATTTTATAAGTAAACAATTTTCTTAATTATTCATACTCAAATTTTTTTAATATTATTATATAATATTATTTTTATATTTATCTAAAGAGAAGAAAATAAAAAATAAATAATTATATATATTAATTTTTTTCGAGTATATTGAAAATTTTATTACAAATAAAATATTCCATAACAAAATATTAATATATAATATTTTTGTTTATTCTTCTTTATTTAATATTTTAAAAATATATTATTAATATCATTTATTATTAATATTATTATTAACATAAAGTTTTATAATATTATATATAAATGATAAAAAATAATATTGATATATTAATTTAAAAATGTCGACAAATAATAAAAAATATATAAATTTTAAATGCTATTAAAAACATTTTATATTTATTTTTTTCTTATATTTGGCGTAAAACATTCATATATAAATAATTTTACATTTCTTTTATAAAAATTTTATTTATCAATTTAATTAAATATGAAAAAATAAATTTTCTTTTTTAATTATTGATAAATTTCTTTTTCATAAAAAAAATTTTATGTAAAATAATCTTTTATTATATTAATATAATGTATACGACCCTCAGCCAGATGTGGTCCGGGAACAGTATCCAAGGACCGCAATGTGCGTTCGAAATGTCAATGTTCATGTGTCCTGCAGTTCACAAGTTGACGCGCAATTAGCTGCGTTCTTCATCGACCCACGAGCCAAGTGATCCACCGTCCAGGGTAATCTTTTTAAATTTTAAATGTAAGTATTATTATTAATAATAATCTTTATTTTTAATATAAAAAATAAAATTATTAATTTATATATCTTTATAAATTCTTTTAAAATAAAAAAATTTTTCTAGAATATAAATTATATATTTTATTTTAAATATATATATATATAAATTAAAGATATTATGGTATTAATAAATATATACATAACATTTTTGATATTTTTGTTAGTGCTAGCTAGATATAATAATTAATATTTGGTATATTTTATAGAAATGTATTTATTTTTTTTTTATAAATTATTTTCTACATAAAAATATATATAATATTAATATGGTACAAAACAAATGGGTTTGTTTTTTAACATAATAACTTTTAATAAAAAAAAAGAAATATCAAGACAAAACATAAAGAAATTTAAATTTGAAATAAATTTTATTCTTTAAAAAAATTTTATCTTGTGTTTTCTTTATTTTTATTATATAACATAGAAAAATAAAAATATAGATTATATCAATTATAATCTTATTTTATTTTTCTTAATAGAGATTATATACATATAAACAAATAATTTCAATATATTCTATTTTTAATTTCACTTTTTTATAAGAGAAATTATTTATAGATTTTATTAATAATTATTGTTTAATAATAATAATAATATTGAATATAAAAATATTTTATATGTAACAAATATATTATTAATATTTATATAATATTCTCTATATTATATGTATAGATATATTATGTGTATAAAAAAAGTTTGGCGTATTACTTTAATATGATATCATAACCAAAATAAATCTCTTTTAACACATAATTACTATTATATATTTTGAGAAAATTACATATTAATATGTTATTTTGTTAAAAAAAATATTTCTTATCAATAATATTTTTATTTTTTGGAATATTTAAAAACAATACAAAAAATATAAATAAATATATTTTATATATATCGTTAATGATCCTTCCGCAGGTTCACCTACGGAAACCTTGTTACGACTTTTACTTCCTCTAAATGATCAAGTTTGGTCATCTTCCCAGCAACATCGGCAATATCAGAAATATTGCCGCGTACCAGTCCGAAGACCTCACTAAATCATTCAATCGGTAGTAGCGACGGGCGGTGTGTACAAAGGGCAGGGACGTAATCAACGCGAGCTTATGACTCGCGCTTACTGGGAATTCCTCGTTCATGGGGAACAATTGCAAGCCCCAATCCCTAGCACGAAGGAGGTTCAGCGGGTTACCCGGACCTTTCGGCCTGGGAGGACACGCTGATTCCTTCAGTGTAGCGCGCGTGCGGCCCAGAACATCTAAGGGCATCACAGACCTGTTATTGCTCAATCTCGTGCGGCTAGAATGCCGCCTGTCCCTCTAAGAAGAATTATTTGTACGCCGGCAGTAAAAACCACATCAAAAAACTGCGTACCCATACACCATAACATATGCAACATAAAGCACAATATATACAAAATATAATCTTGATCGTTAAATCTCAAAAATACATGCATATATAAATACAATACATAACACACATGAAAATGAATGAAATGGGAAACAAACAGCCGATGGGCCTTGAGATGCCGGTAAAGTACGTCTATTTAGCAGGCTAGAGTCTCGTTCGTTATCGGAATTAACCAGACAAATCGCTCCACCAACTAAGAACGGCCATGCACCACCACCCACCGAATCAAGAAAGAGCTCTCAATCTGTCAATCCTTCCGGTGTCCGGGCCTGGTGAGGTTTCCCGTGTTGAGTCAAATTAAGCCGCAGGCTCCACTCCTGGTGGTGCCCTTCCGTCAATTCCTTTAAGTTTCAGCTTTGCAACCATACTTCCCCCGGAACCCAAAAGCTTTGGTTTCCCGGAAGCTGCCCGCCGAGTCATCGGAGGAACTTCGGCGGATCGCTAGCTGGCATCGTTTATGGTTAGAACTAGGGCGGTATCTGATCGCCTTCGAACCTCTAACTTTCGTTCTTGATCAATCAAAACATTTTTGGCAAATGCTTTCGCTTCTGTCCGTCTTGCGACGATCCAAGAATTTCACCTCTAACGTCGCAATACGAATGCCCCCATCTGTCCGTATTAATCATTACCTCGGAGTTCCGAAAACCAACAAAATAGAACCGAGGTCCTATTCCATTATTCCATGCACACAATATTCAGGCAAAATTTGAGCCTGCCTTAAGCACTCTAATTTGTTCAAAGTAAACGTACCGGCCCACCTCGACACTCAATTAAGAGCACCGCGACGGGATTGCAATTGGGGGCTGCCACCGCTCTTAACGGTTAAACACTTACGACAAATTACATAATAAAAATATATATAATGCATTAAATAAATAATAACACTAAAATATACTTTATACATAATCTGTACCACCCACCGGTAGGACGTCCCACATAACATGCTAGTTAAACAATGCGAGCATTGAACCAACAGTGTAGGACACAGATTCGACTACGAGCTTTTTAACCGCAACAACTTTAATATACGCTATTGGAGCTGGAATTACCGCGGCTGCTGGCACCAGACTTGCCCTCCAATGGATCCTCGTTAAAGGATTTAAAGTGTACTCATTCCGATTACGGGGCCTCGGATGAGTCCCGTATCGTTATTTTTCGTCACTACCTCCCCGTGCCGGGAGTGGGTAATTTGCGCGCCTGCTGCCTTCCTTGGATGTGGTAGCCGTTTCTCAGGCTCCCTCTCCGGAATCGAACCCTGATTCCCCGTTACCCGTTACAACCATGGTAGGCGCAGAACCTACCATCGACAGTTGATAAGGCAGACATTTGAAAGATGCGTCGCCGGTACGAGACCGTGCGATCAGCTTAAAGTTATTCAGAGTCACCAAATTAAACGATGCAAATTAAAATTTACACCGATTGGTTTTGATCTAATAAAAGCATTCCTTCCATCTCTGGTCGGAACTCTGTTTGCATGTATTAGCTCTAGAATTACCACAGTTATCCAAGTAAATGTGGGTACGATCTAAGGAACCATAACTGATATAATGAGCCTTTCGCGGTTTCACCTTAATTTGGCTTGTACTGAGACATGCATGGCTTAATCTTTGAGACAAGCATATGACTACTGGCAGGATCAACCAGGGAACTATTTGTATTTATAATATTAAATATATAATAATATACATGATATTTTTGTTTTCTTATTATAAGAAAAAAAATTTTCATACAATAATTATTAATATATAATAATATTATTACAATTTCATTTTAAATATCAGATGGTCTCACCCATTACTGATATAAATTTTTTTTTTTTTATATCTCTATTGTTTTAAAATTAATAGAAAAAACATATGAGATATATATATTATTATTAATTTTTTTTTTTTTCAAATATATATTTTATTATGTCATTTATATAATTTTTTTGCTTTTACAAAAAGAAATATATAACATGTTATTCATAATAAATATTATTGAATAAAAAAAAAAAAAAATAATTATGATTTTTGTCAGACCATCACCAAATGGGTCTTAAAATATTTCAAACATTTTCTCATACTCGTCGCTAGATTGAAAGCGTCATTTATTTTTTAATTTTATTTAAAAAGTTAATTTTAAATAAAAAACGTTATAATAACACTTAATATTCTCGCTTGGTATGAGGTGAGTCAATGTAATATTATTTATAAAAATAATTTTTATATAAATATTGTGTGCTCATATGGGAGTGTAAAGTTTAAAACTTATAACCCATGAACTTGCTTTGACAAAAAAATTTATATGTTATTCTATTTATAATCAATAATTTAATAAAAAAAAATTTTTTTTTAAATATTGATATAAAAAGATATACATATAGAGGTTTTTTTACAAAATTCTCATTAATTTTTTTACAAAAATAATAATACAATATTTAATATCAAAATAATCCAAACTGATTACCATCCAGACTATTATCAATATATATAAGATTGTATTATTATTCATTTCAATACATATTTATTAAAACTGAGATAAAATTTCATATATTAATAAATATGCATGTGTAAAAAAAAAAATTTTTATATAATAATTGAAAATGTTTTTGCTATTATTTTGTATACATACATTAAATAATTGATAACAATTTAATACAATGTACACCTAAAAAATAATAACAGCATATACATATTCGAAACATTACTAGCAAAAAAACCAAAATACAATATTAAATATCAAAATAAACCAAACTGATTACCATCCAGAATATTTTGAGTATATATATATATAATTTTGTATATTTTGCGTTCATGTTAATAAAATATATAAATGATACATATTTGAAAAGTGTTATTCTTCTTTCTGTTTTTTCGTAATATCATGGTGTCCATAGACATGCAAAAGCGTCATACCAAGCCATATACATACCTACACCACCTTTGTTGAATGATACACGAACAGTATGAAAATTAAACAACATATTCAATATCATTTTATATTATACTAAAATAAATGTTATTCTATTAAGAAAGTGTATATTTTTAAATTTGGCATTCATTACATAGTCAAAATACAATAATAATATAGATGATACATATACGATAATTGTTATTTTTCTTTCTGTTTTTTCGTGATATCATGGTGTCCATAGAATTGCAACGACGTCATACCAAGCCATATACAACTCTACACCACCTTTGTTGAATGATACACTTAGAGTATGAAAAATAAACAAATTATACTATATCATACTATATCATATATGTAAGACTGTTGAACATAATACCACAAAATACACTATTTCATATAGATATACATTCATTCTTGTCAACATAAAAGTACGTTATAAATGATACATATACAATAAGTTTTATTCCTCTTTCTGTTATTCCGTAATATCATAGTGTCCATAGAATTGCAACGACGTCATACCAAGCCATATACAACTCTACACCACCTTTGTTGAATGATACACGGACAGTATGAAAAATAAACAACCTATTCTATACCATTTAATATCATACTAAAACATGAAACAAATGTTATTCTATTAAAAAGTGTATTATTTTATTATATTTAGTATTCATTACACAGTCAACATACATAAATGATACATATACGATAAGTGTTATTCCTCTATCTGTGCATCCGTAATATCATAGTGTCCATAGAATTGCAACAACGTCATACCAAGCCATATACAACTCTACACCACCTTTGTTGAATGATACACGGACAGTATGAAAAATAAACAACTTATACTATACCATACTATATCATATGTGTGAGACTGCTGAACGTAATACCACTAATACACTGTTATACATAGATATACATTCATCTCATTAACTTACACGCACTATCCATCATATATATTAAAGACATTACACCCGGTGCTTCAAACTCAAAATATGATAATGTTTAAAATGGCTTTAAACATCATAAACTTTACAGAATAATCAAAATTTAAAGAAAAAAATTTTAAAAAAAAAATTTTTTTCAGCTAAAAATTTTTATTTTGGGACCAAAAAAATTTTTTTTTGCTTTTATCATATT
>NW_025408225.1:30000-31799 GCF_905475395.1 Chrysoperla carnea
ATTTTTTTTATATATTATGTTTTTGTTATATTTTATAAGTAAACAATTTTCTTAATTATTCATACTCAAATTTTTTTAATATTATTATATAATATTATTTTTATATTTATCTAAAGAGAAGAAAATAAAAAATAAATAATTATATATATTAATTTTTTTCGAGTATATTGAAAATTTTATTACAAATAAAATATTCCATAACAAAATATTAATATATAATATTTTTGTTTATTCTTCTTTATTTAATATTTTAAAAATATATTATTAATATCATTTATTATTAATATTATTATTAACATAAAGTTTTATAATATTATATATAAATGATAAAAAATAATATTGATATATTAATTTAAAAATGTCGACAAATAATAAAAAATATATAAATTTTAAATGCTATTAAAAACATTTTATATTTATTTTTTTCTTATATTTGGCGTAAAACATTCATATATAAATAATTTTACATTTCTTTTATAAAAATTTTATTTATCAATTTAATTAAATATGAAAAAATAAATTTTCTTTTTTAATTATTGATAAATTTCTTTTTCATAAAAAAAATTTTATGTAAAATAATCTTTTATTATATTAATATAATGTATACGACCCTCAGCCAGATGTGGTCCGGGAACAGTATCCAAGGACCGCAATGTGCGTTCGAAATGTCAATGTTCATGTGTCCTGCAGTTCACAAGTTGACGCGCAATTAGCTGCGTTCTTCATCGACCCACGAGCCAAGTGATCCACCGTCCAGGGTAATCTTTTTAAATTTTAAATGTAAGTATTATTATTAATAATAATCTTTATTTTTAATATAAAAAATAAAATTATTAATTTATATATCTTTATAAATTCTTTTAAAATAAAAAAATTTTTCTAGAATATAAATTATATATTTTATTTTAAATATATATATATATAAATTAAAGATATTATGGTATTAATAAATATATACATAACATTTTTGATATTTTTGTTAGTGCTAGCTAGATATAATAATTAATATTTGGTATATTTTATAGAAATGTATTTATTTTTTTTTTATAAATTATTTTCTACATAAAAATATATATAATATTAATATGGTACAAAACAAATGGGTTTGTTTTTTAACATAATAACTTTTAATAAAAAAAAAGAAATATCAAGACAAAACATAAAGAAATTTAAATTTGAAATAAATTTTATTCTTTAAAAAAATTTTATCTTGTGTTTTCTTTATTTTTATTATATAACATAGAAAAATAAAAATATAGATTATATCAATTATAATCTTATTTTATTTTTCTTAATAGAGATTATATACATATAAACAAATAATTTCAATATATTCTATTTTTAATTTCACTTTTTTATAAGAGAAATTATTTATAGATTTTATTAATAATTATTGTTTAATAATAATAATAATATTGAATATAAAAATATTTTATATGTAACAAATATATTATTAATATTTATATAATATTCTCTATATTATATGTATAGATATATTATGTGTATAAAAAAAGTTTGGCGTATTACTTTAATATGATATCATAACCAAAATAAATCTCTTTTAACACATAATTACTATTATATATTTTGAGAAAATTACATATTAATATGTTATTTTGTTAAAAAAAAATATTTCTTATCAATAATATTTTTATTTTTTGGAATATTTAAAAACAATACAAAAAATATAAATAAATATATTTTATATATATCGTTAATGATCCTTCCGCAGGTTCACCTACGGAAACCTTGTTACGACTTTTACTTCCTCTAAATGATCAAGTTTGGTCATCTTCCCA
>NW_025408226.1:7500-10000 GCF_905475395.1 Chrysoperla carnea
TATTTTACCTTTATATAGTATTTAGGACCATTTAAAAGGATAAAAATTTTTTCGAAAATCTACATATGTATCACATGTATTATACCGGTACCCTGTCGCAATATAACATGTACGATTTGTATATAAAAAAAAAATATACATTTTTTTCTAAAAATTTGCATTAATTCCAAAAATTTTTTAATAATTTATTATAATTATTAATGTTTATTGAATAATTTATTATAATGCATAAATTTCATTTAATAAAATATGATAAAAGCAAAAAAAAATTTTTTTGGTCCCAAAATAAAAATTTTTAGCTGAAAAAAATTTTTTTTTTAAAATTTTTTTCTTTAAATTTTGATTATTCTGTAAAGTTTATGATGTTTAAAGCCATTTTAAACATTATCATATTTTGAGTTTGAAGCACCGGGTGTAATGTCTTTAATATATATGATGGATAGTGCGTGTAAGTTAATGAGATGAATGTATATCTATGTATAACAGTGTATTAGTGGTATTACGTTCAGCAGTCTCACACATATGATATAGTATGGTATAGTATAAGTTGTTTATTTTTCATACTGTCCGTGTATCATTCAACAAAGGTGGTGTAGAGTTGTATATGGCTTGGTATGACGTTGTTGCAATTCTATGGACACTATGATATTACGGATGCACAGATAGAGGAATAACACTTATCGTATATGTATCATTTATGTATGTTGACTGTGTAATGAATACTAAATATAATAAAATAATACACTTTTTAATAGAATAACATTTGTTTCATGTTTTAGTATGATATTAAATGGTATAGAATAGGTTGTTTATTTTTCATACTGTCCGTGTATCATTCAACAAAGGTGGTGTAGAGTTGTATATGGCTTGGTATGACGTCGTTGCAATTCTATGGACACTATGATATTACGGAATAACAGAAAGAGGAATAAAACTTATTGTATATGTATCATTTATAACGTACTTTTATGTTGACAAGAATGAATGTATATCTATATGAAATAGTGTATTTTGTGGTATTATGTTCAACAGTCTTACATATATGATATAGTATGATATAGTATAATTTGTTTATTTTTCATACTCTAAGTGTATCATTCAACAAAGGTGGTGTAGAGTTGTATATGGCTTGGTATGACGTCGTTGCAATTCTATGGACACCATGATATCACGAAAAAACAGAAAGAAAAATAACAATTATCGTATATGTATCATCTATATTATTATTGTATTTTGACTATGTAATGAATGCCAAATTTAAAAATATACACTTTCTTAATAGAATAACATTTATTTTAGTATAATATAAAATGATATTGAATATGTTGTTTAATTTTCATACTGTTCGTGTATCATTCAACAAAGGTGGTGTAGGTATGTATATGGCTTGGTATGACGCTTTTGCATGTCTATGGACACCATGATATTACGAAAAAACAGAAAGAAGAATAACACTTTTCAAATATGTATCATTTATATATTTTATTAACATGAACGCAAAATATACAAAATTATATATATATATACTCAAAATATTCTGGATGGTAATCAGTTTGGTTTATTTTGATATTTAATATTGTATTTTGGTTTTTTTGCTAGTAATGTTTCGAATATGTATATGCTGTTATTATTTTTTAGGTGTACATTGTATTAAATTGTTATCAATTATTTAATGTATGTATACAAAATAATAGCAAAAACATTTTCAATTATTATATAAAAATTTTTTTTTTTACACATGCATATTTATTAATATATGAAATTTTATCTCAGTTTTAATAAATATGTATTGAAATGAATAATAATACAATCTTATATATATTGATAATAGTCTGGATGGTAATCAGTTTGGATTATTTTGATATTAAATATTGTATTATTATTTTTGTAAAAAAATTAATGAGAATTTTGTAAAAAAACCTCTATATGTATATCTTTTTATATCAATATTTAAAAAAAAATTTTTTTTTATTAAATTATTGATTATAAATAGAATAACATATAAATTTTTTTGTCAAAGCAAGTTCATGGGTTATAAGTTTTAAACTTTACACTCCCATATGAGCACACAATATTTATATAAAAATTATTTTTATAAATAATATTACATTGACTCACCTCATACCAAGCGAGAATATTAAGTGTTATTATAACGTTTTTTATTTAAAATTAACTTTTTAAATAAAATTAAAAAATAAATGACGCTTTCAATCTAGCGACGAGTATGAGAAAATGTTTGAAATATTTTAAGACCCATTTGGTGATGGTCTGACAAAAATCATAATTATTTTTTTTTTTTTTTATTCAATAATATTTATTATGAATAACATGTTATATATTTCTTTTTGTAAAAGCAAAAAAATTATATAAATGACATAATAAAATATATATTTGAAAAAAAAAAAAATTAATAATAATATATATATCTCATATGTTTTTTCTATTAATTTTAAAACAATAGAGATATAAAAAAAAAAAAATTTATATCAGTAATGGGTGA
>NW_025408226.1:12500-15000 GCF_905475395.1 Chrysoperla carnea
TTTTATACACATAATATATCTATACATATAATATAGAGAATATTATATAAATATTAATAATATATTTGTTACATATAAAATATTTTTATATTCAATATTATTATTATTATTAAACAATAATTATTAATAAAATCTATAAATAATTTCTCTTATAAAAAAGTGAAATTAAAAATAGAATATATTGAAATTATTTGTTTATATGTATATAATCTCTATTAAGAAAAATAAAATAAGATTATAATTGATATAATCTATATTTTTATTTTTCTATGTTATATAATAAAAATAAAGAAAACACAAGATAAAATTTTTTTAAAGAATAAAATTTATTTCAAATTTAAATTTCTTTATGTTTTGTCTTGATATTTTTTTTTTTTTATTAAAAGTTATTATGTTAAAAAACAAACCCATTTGTTTTGTACCATATTAATATTATATATATTTTTATGTAGAAAATAATTTATAAAAAAAAAATAAATACATTTCTATAAAATATACCAAATATTAATTATTATATCTAGCTAGCACTAACAAAAATATCAAAAATGTTATGTATATATTTATTAATACCATAATATCTTTAATTTATATATATATATATTTAAAATAAAATATATAATTTATATTCTAGAAAAATTTTTTTATTTTAAAAGAATTTATAAAGATATATAAATTAATAATTTTATTTTTTATATTAAAAATAAAGATTATTATTAATAATAATACTTACATTTAAAATTTAAAAAGATTACCCTGGACGGTGGATCACTTGGCTCGTGGGTCGATGAAGAACGCAGCTAATTGCGCGTCAACTTGTGAACTGCAGGACACATGAACATTGACATTTCGAACGCACATTGCGGTCCTTGGATACTGTTCCCGGACCACATCTGGCTGAGGGTCGTATACATTATATTAATATAATAAAAGATTATTTTACATAAAATTTTTTTTATGAAAAAGAAATTTATCAATAATTAAAAAAGAAAATTTATTTTTTCATCTTTAATTAAATTGATAAATAAAATTTTTATAAAAGAAATGTAAAATTATTTATATATGAATGTTTTACGCCAAATATAAGAAAAAAATAAATATAAAATGTTTTTAATAGCATTTAAAATTTATATATTTTTTATTATTTGTCGACATTTTTAAATTAATATATCAATATTATTTTTTATCATTTATATATAATATTATAAAACTTTATGTTAATAATAATATTAATAATAAATGATATTAATAATATATTTTTAAAATATTAAATAAAGAAGAATAAACAAAAATATTATATATTAATATTTTGTTATGGAATATTTTATTTGTAATAAAATTTTCAATATACTCGAAAAAAATTAATATATATAATTATTTATTTTTTATTTTCTTCTCTTTAGATAAATATAAAAATAATATTATATAATAATATTAAAAAAATTTGAGTATGAATAATTAAGAAAATTGTTTACTTATAAAATATAACAAAAACATAATATATAAAAAAAATTTTTGTTTTAATACTTCTAAAAACTTTTACGACCTCAGAGTAGGTGAGATTACCCGCTGAATTTAAGCATATTATTAAGCGGAGGAAAAGAAACTAACTAGGATTCCCTTAGTAGCGGCGAGCGAACAGGGATAAGCCCAGCACTGAACCCCGTGGCTGATAAACAGACACTTGGGGAATGTAGTGTTTAGGAAGATTCAATATAAACCTATTGTTATATAATACATCCAAGTCCATCTTGAATGGGGCCATATACCCATAGAGGGTGCCAGGCCCGTAGTGATTATTATTGATGATAGGTGAATCTTTCCTTAGAGTCGGGTTGCTTGAGAGTGCAGCTCTAAGTGGGTGGTAAACTCCATCTAAGGCTAAATATTACCACGAGACCGATAGCGAACAAGTACCGTGAGGGAAAGTTGAAAAGAACTTTGAAGAGAGAGTTAAAGAGTACGTAAAACCGTTCAGGGGTAAACCTGAGAAACCCGAAAGGTCGAAAGATGAGATTCATTTACTTTTTATCGTTAATCAACCAATTTGTACTAGCATGTGACAAAAATTTTTATTAGGAATTTATTTTTAGTAAAAATATATGCACTGCTGTATATTGTTAATTGTATGATAACGAGGTATGCACTTCTCATCTTGTAGGACGTTGCGACCCATTAAATATTAATCTATAGGCATTGGTGCGTTGATTAATGTACAATATTATTTTTTGATAATATTTTGTGTATGTTAAACGCCTATGTTTCTTGATTAATTGTTTGATGGTATTAATTATAAATTGATATTGAGTCGCGTTATTAACGCGTTCAGATCCACCACGAGTATAAATAGGTTTTTTTATTAAAACATATTATATATACGGATTTTATGCCGTTATATGATACTATTTAACTGTCAGTAGGTGTATGATAATGAACTGGCTCATTTTTTTTTATTAAAAATTTATCTGTCAGCGACGATATAGCTTTGGGTACTTTCAGGACC
>NW_025408226.1:20000-22500 GCF_905475395.1 Chrysoperla carnea
AAAAAGTAATAATTTAAAAGAATGTAAAAATATTTATTTAGCTGATAAATTTAAAATGGATAATAAATTTTAAATTTTTATTAACTCTTATTTATTATATAATATTTATTTGTAATCCTTATGCAAAATAATATATGACTTGAACAACGTACATGGGGGCGTGTATACAATTAATAAATTTAGGTAGAGAAATATATTTTGAATCAATAATTTATAAGTTCACAACAGAATAGTCAGATTTTTATTGTCTATTAAATATTTTTTAGCGAATAACTATTATGTATTACTAGAATATAATAATAATTTTTTTTTTTTTTTTTTTTTTTATGTTACTTGAATGGTGTATACGTTTACACGGTGAATGTAAAATCAATTAATCAATTTATATAGAAAAATATATTATGAATTAATTATAAATAAGTTCCAATAAAATAGCCTGATTCCCATTGTGTATTGAAATTTTTTTTTAACCAATTAACTATTAATGTGAATTTGTACAATAAAAATTTTGTATTAATTCTGTAAATTATTATATATATTTGCATTATACAGTATTTAGAAGCATTTAAAAGGATAAAAATTTTTTAGAAAATCTACATATGTATCACATGTATTATACCGGTACCCTGTCGCAATATAACATGTACGATTTGTATATAAAATAAAATGAAATTTTTTCCCTAAAATTTTTTAATGAATCCCGAAAAATTCTATATATTTTACCTTTATATAGTATTTAGGACTATTTAAAAGGATAAAATTTTTTTAGAAAATCTACATATGTATCACATGTATTATACCGGTACCCTGTCGCAATATAACATGTACGATTTGTATATAAAATAAAATGAAATTTTTTCCCTAAAATTTTTTAATGAATCCCGAAAAATTCTATATATTTTACCTTTATATAGTATTTAGGACTATTTAAAAGGATAAAATTTTTTTCGAAAATCTACATATGTATCACATGTATTATACCGGTACCCTGTCGCAATATAACATGTACGATTTGTATATAAAATAAAATGAAATTTTTTCCCTAAAATTTTTTAATGAATCCCGAAAAATTCTATATATTTCACCTTTATATAGTATTTAGGACTATTTAAAAGGATAAATTTTTTTCGAAAATCTACATATGTATCACATGTATTATACCGGTACCCTGTCGCAATATAACATGTACGATTTGTATATAAAATAAAATGAAATTTTTTCCCTAAAATTTTTTAATGAATCCCGAAAAATTCTATATATTTTACCTTTATATAGTATTTAGGACCATTTAAAAGGATAAAAATTTTTTCGAAAATCTACATATGTATCACATGTATTATACCGGTACCCTGTCGCAATATAACATGTACGATTTGTATATAAAAAAAAAATATACATTTTTTTCTAAAAATTTGCATTAATTCCAAAAATTTTTTAATAATTTATTATAATTATTAATGTTTATTGAATAATTTATTATAATGCATAAATTTCATTTAATAAAATATGATAAAAGCAAAAAAAAATTTTTTTGGTCCCAAAATAAAAATTTTTAGCTGAAAAAAATTTTTTTTTTAAAATTTTTTTCTTTAAATTTTGATTATTCTGTAAAGTTTATGATGTTTAAAGCCATTTTAAACATTATCATATTTTGAGTTTGAAGCACCGGGTGTAATGTCTTTAATATATATGATGGATAGTGCGTGTAAGTTAATGAGATGAATGTATATCTATGTATAACAGTGTATTAGTGGTATTACGTTCAGCAGTCTCACACATATGATATAGTATGGTATAGTATAAGTTGTTTATTTTTCATACTGTCCGTGTATCATTCAACAAAGGTGGTGTAGAGTTGTATATGGCTTGGTATGACGTTGTTGCAATTCTATGGACACTATGATATTACGGATGCACAGATAGAGGAATAACACTTATCGTATATGTATCATTTATGTATGTTGACTGTGTAATGAATACTAAATATAATAAAATAATACACTTTTTAATAGAATAACATTTGTTTCATGTTTTAGTATGATATTAAATGGTATAGAATAGGTTGTTTATTTTTCATACTGTCCGTGTATCATTCAACAAAGGTGGTGTAGAGTTGTATATGGCTTGGTATGACGTCGTTGCAATTCTATGGACACTATGATATTACGGAATAACAGAAAGAGGAATAAAACTTATTGTATATGTATCATTTATAACGTACTTTTATGTTGACAAGAATGAATGTATATCTATATGAAATAGTGTATTTTGTGGTATTATGTTCAACAGTCTTACATATATGATATAGTATGATATAGTACAATTTGTTTATTTTTCATACTCTAAGTGTATCATTCAACAAAGGTGGTGTAGAGTTGTATATGGCTTGGTATGACGTCGTTGCAATTCTATGGACACCATGATATCACGAAAAAACAGAAAGAAAAATAACAATTATCGTATATGTATCATCTATATTATTATTGTATTTTGACTATGT
>NW_025408226.1:27500-30000 GCF_905475395.1 Chrysoperla carnea
TTAATAATATATTTTTAAAATATTAAATAAAGAAGAATAAACAAAAATATTATATATTAATATTTTGTTATGGAATATTTTATTTGTAATAAAATTTTCAATATACTCGAAAAAAATTAATATATATAATTATTTATTTTTTATTTTCTTCTCTTTAGATAAATATAAAAATAATATTATATAATAATATTAAAAAAATTTGAGTATGAATAATTAAGAAAATTGTTTACTTATAAAATATAACAAAAACATAATATATAAAAAAAATTTTTGTTTTAATACTTCTAAAAACTTTTACGACCTCAGAGTAGGTGAGATTACCCGCTGAATTTAAGCATATTATTAAGCGGAGGAAAAGAAACTAACTAGGATTCCCTTAGTAGCGGCGAGCGAACAGGGATAAGCCCAGCACTGAACCCCGTGGCTGATAAACAGACACTTGGGGAATGTAGTGTTTAGGAAGATTCAATATAAACCTATTGTTATATAATACATCCAAGTCCATCTTGAATGGGGCCATATACCCATAGAGGGTGCCAGGCCCGTAGTGATTATTATTGATGATAGGTGAATCTTTCCTTAGAGTCGGGTTGCTTGAGAGTGCAGCTCTAAGTGGGTGGTAAACTCCATCTAAGGCTAAATATTACCACGAGACCGATAGCGAACAAGTACCGTGAGGGAAAGTTGAAAAGAACTTTGAAGAGAGAGTTAAAGAGTACGTAAAACCGTTCAGGGGTAAACCTGAGAAACCCGAAAGGTCGAAAGATGAGATTCATTTACTTTTTATCGTTAATCAACCAATTTGTACTAGCATGTGACAAAAATTTTTATTAGGAATTTATTTTTAGTAAAAATATATGCACTGCTGTATATTGTTAATTGTATGATAACGAGGTATGCACTTCTCATCTTGTAGGACGTTGCGACCCATTAAATATTAATCTATAGGCATTGGTGCGTTGATTAATGTACAATATTATTTTTTGATAATATTTTGTGTATGTTAAACGCCTATGTTTCTTGATTAATTGTTTGATGGTATTAATTATAAATTGATATTGAGTCGCGTTATTAACGCGTTCAGATCCACCACGAGTATAAATAGGTTTTTTTATTAAAACATATTATATATACGGATTTTATGCCGTTATATGATACTATTTAACTGTCAGTAGGTGTATGATAATGAACTGGCTCATTTTTTTTTATTAAAAATTTATCTGTCAGCGACGATATAGCTTTGGGTACTTTCAGGACCCGTCTTGAAACACGGACCAAGGAGTCTAGCATGTACGCAAGTCATTGGGAATAAAATATTTTTTCATCGAAATATTTATAAATTTTATGAAACCCAAAGGCACAATGAAAGTAAATATTATTTATATTTTTTTATAAATGATAAAAGGAGGATATATTTATATTATGTATTAAATATCGCACTCCTAGGGCGTCTTATATTATTATAATTTAGTTTTCGGATTATATTATAATAGAGGCGCACCTAGAGCGTACACGCTGGGACCCGAAAGATGGTGAACTATGCCTGGTCAGGATGAAGTCAGGGGAAACCCTGATGGAGGTCCGTAGCGATTCTGACGTGCAAATCGATCGTCGGAACTGGGTATAGGGGCGAAAGACTAATCGAACCATCTAGTAGCTGGTTCCCTCCGAAGTTTCCCTCAGGATAGCTGGCGTTCATTATATAAGAGTCTCATCCGGTAAAGCGAATGATTAGAGGCCTTGGGGCCGAAACGACCTCAACCTATTCTCAAACTTTAAATGGGTGAGATCTCTAGCTTGCTTAAAAACATTATTTATAATGTGAAGCTATGAGAATATATTTTTTATATATGGATCAGAGTGCCAAGTGGGCCACTTTTGGTAAGCAGAACTGGCGCTGTGGGATGAACCAAACGTAGAGTTAAAGCGCCAAAATTGACGCTTATGGGATACCATGAAAGGCGTTGGTTGCTTAAGACAGCAGGACGGTGGCCATGGAAGTCGGAATCCGCTAAGGAGTGTGTAACAACTCACCTGCCGAAGCAACTAGCCCTGAAAATGGATGGCGCTGAAGCGTCATGCTTATACTCTACCGTTAGTTGGTATTTTCGATAAAAGATTTATCTTTTATCATGAAACCCTAACGAGTAGGAGGGTCGCGGTGGTGTGCGCGGAAGGATTGGCCGTGAGGCCATCTGGAGCCGCCATCGGTGCAGATCTTGGTGGTAGTAGCAAATACTCCAGCGAGGCCCTGGAGGACTGACGTGGAGAAGGGTTTCGTGTGAACAGCCGTTGCACACGAGTCAGTCGATCCTAAGCCCTAGGTGAAAACCGATGTTAATGTTTGATGTGTTTAATAATATAAAATAAATACAATATTATTAATGAATATTATTGCTTTTTAAAAAACAATAAACATTATTAATAAATATGTATAAATATATATATAAATATATACATCCATTGGGCGAAAGGGAAACCGGTTCCTATTCCGGTACCC
>NW_025408227.1:7500-10000 GCF_905475395.1 Chrysoperla carnea
CGATTTGTATATAAAATAAAATGAAATTTTTTCCCTAAAATTTTTTAATGAATCCCGAAAAATTCTATATATTTTACCTTTATATAGTATTTAGGACCATTTAAAAGGATAAAATTTTTTCGAAAATCTACATATGTATCACATGTATTATACCGGTACCCTGTCGCAATATAACATGTACGATTTGTATATAAAAAAAAAAATATACATTTTTTTCTAAAAATTTGCATTAATTCCAAAAATTTTTTAATAATTTATTATAATTATTAATGTTTATTGAATAATTTATTATAATGCATAAATTTCATTTAATAAAATATGATAAAAGCAAAAAAAAATTTTTTTGGTCCCAAAATAAAAATTTTTAGCTGAAAAAAATTTTTTTTTTAAAATTTTTTTCTTTAAATTTTGATTATTCTGTAAAGTTTATGATGTTTAAAGCCATTTTAAACATTATCATATTTTGAGTTTGAAGCACCGGGTGTAATGTCTTTAATATATATGATGGATAGTGCGTGTAAGTTAATGAGATGAATGTATATCTATGTATAACAGTGTATTAGTGGTATTACGTTCAGCAGTCTCACACATATGATATAGTATGGTATAGTATAAGTTGTTTATTTTTCATACTGTCCGTGTATCATTCAACAAAGGTGGTGTAGAGTTGTATATGGCTTGGTATGACGTCGTTGCAATTCTATGGACACTATGATATTACGGAAGAACAGATAGAGGAATAACACTTATCGTATATGTATCATTTATGTATGTTGACTGTGTAATGAATACTAAATATAATAAAATAATACACTTTTTAATAGAATAACATTTGTTTCATGTTTTAGTATGATATTAAATGGTATAGAATAGGTTGTTTATTTTTCATACTGTCCGTGTATCATTCAACAAAGGTGGTGTAGAGTTGTATATGGCTTGGTATGACGTCGTTGCAATTCTATGGACACTATGATATTACGGAATAACAGAAAGAGGAATAAAACTTATTGTATATGTATCATTTATAACGTACTTTTATGTTGACAAGAATGAATGTATATCTATATGAAATAGTGTATTTTGTGGTATTATGTTCAACAGTCTTACATATATGATATAGTATGATATAGTATAATTTGTTTATTTTTCATACTCTAAGTGTATCATTCAACAAAGGTGGTGTAGAGTTGTATATGGCTTGGTATGACGTCGTTGCAATTCTATGGACACCATGATATCACGAAAAAACAGAAAGAAAAATAACAATTATCGTATATGTATCATCTATATTATTATTGTATTTTGACTATGTAATGAATGCCAAATTTAAAAATATACACTTTCTTAATAGAATAACATTTATTTTAGTATAATATAAAATGATATTGAATATGTTGTTTAATTTTCATACTGTTCGTGTATCATTCAACAAAGGTGGTGTAGGTATGTATATGGCTTGGTATGACGCTTTTGCATGTCTATGGACACCATGATATTACGAAAAAACAGAAAGAAGAATAACACTTTTCAAATATGTATCATTTATATATTTTATTAACATGAACGCAAAATATACAAAATTATATATATATATACTCAAAATATTCTGGATGGTAATCAGTTTGGTTTATTTTGATATTTAATATTGTATTTTGGTTTTTTTGCTAGTAATGTTTCGAATATGTATATGCTGTTATTATTTTTTAGGTGTACATTGTATTAAATTGTTATCAATTATTTAATGTATGTATACAAAATAATAGCAAAAACATTTTCAATTATTATATAAAAATTTTTTTTTTTACACATGCATATTTATTAATATATGAAATTTTATCTCAGTTTTAATAAATATGTATTGAAATGAATAATAATACAATCTTATATATATTGATAATAGTCTGGATGGTAATCAGTTTGGATTATTTTGATATTAAATATTGTATTATTATTTTTGTAAAAAAATTAATGAGAATTTTGTAAAAAAACCTCTATATGTATATCTTTTTATATCAATATTTAAAAAAAAATTTTTTTTTATTAAATTATTGATTATAAATAGAATAACATATAAATTTTTTTGTCAAAGCAAGTTCATGGGTTATAAGTTTTAAACTTTACACTCCCATATGAGCACACAATATTTATATAAAAATTATTTTTATAAATAATATTACATTGACTCACCTCATACCAAGCGAGAATATTAAGTGTTATTATAACGTTTTTTATTTAAAATTAACTTTTTAAATAAAATTAAAAAATAAATGACGCTTTCAATCTAGCGACGAGTATGAGAAAATGTTTGAAATATTTTAAGACCCATTTGGTGATGGTCTGACAAAAATCATAATTATTTTTTTTTTTTTTTATTCAATAATATTTATTATGAATAACATGTTATATATTTCTTTTTGTAAAAGCAAAAAAATTATATAAATGACATAATAAAATATATATTTGAAAAAAAAAAAAATTAATAATAATATATATATCTCAT
>NW_025408227.1:12500-15000 GCF_905475395.1 Chrysoperla carnea
ATAGTAATTATGTGTTAAAAGAGATTTATTTTGGTTATGATATCATATTAAAGTAATACGCCAAACTTTTTTTATACACATAATATATCTATACATATAATATAGAGAATATTATATAAATATTAATAATATATTTGTTACATATAAAATATTTTTATATTCAATATTATTATTATTATTAAACAATAATTATTAATAAAATCTATAAATAATTTCTCTTATAAAAAAGTGAAATTAAAAATAGAATATATTGAAATTATTTGTTTATATGTATATAATCTCTATTAAGAAAAATAAAATAAGATTATAATTGATATAATCTATATTTTTATTTTTCTATGTTATATAATAAAAATAAAGAAAACACAAGATAAAATTTTTTTAAAGAATAAAATTTATTTCAAATTTAAATTTCTTTATGTTTTGTCTTGATATTTCTTTTTTTTTATTAAAAGTTATTATGTTAAAAAACAAACCCATTTGTTTTGTACCATATTAATATTATATATATTTTTATGTAGAAAATAATTTATAAAAAAAAAATAAATACATTTCTATAAAATATACCAAATATTAATTATTATATCTAGCTAGCACTAACAAAAATATCAAAAATGTTATGTATATATTTATTAATACCATAATATCTTTAATTTATATATATATATATTTAAAATAAAATATATAATTTATATTCTAGAAAAATTTTTTTATTTTAAAAGAATTTATAAAGATATATAAATTAATAATTTTATTTTTTATATTAAAAATAAAGATTATTATTAATAATAATACTTACATTTAAAATTTAAAAAGATTACCCTGGACGGTGGATCACTTGGCTCGTGGGTCGATGAAGAACGCAGCTAATTGCGCGTCAACTTGTGAACTGCAGGACACATGAACATTGACATTTCGAACGCACATTGCGGTCCTTGGATACTGTTCCCGGACCACATCTGGCTGAGGGTCGTATACATTATATTAATATAATAAAAGATTATTTTACATAAAATTTTTTTTATGAAAAAGAAATTTATCAATAATTAAAAAAGAAAATTTATTTTTTCATATTTAATTAAATTGATAAATAAAATTTTTATAAAAGAAATGTAAAATTATTTATATATGAATGTTTTACGCCAAATATAAGAAAAAAATAAATATAAAATGTTTTTAATAGCATTTAAAATTTATATATTTTTTATTATTTGTCGACATTTTTAAATTAATATATCAATATTATTTTTTATCATTTATATATAATATTATAAAACTTTATGTTAATAATAATATTAATAATAAATGATATTAATAATATATTTTTAAAATATTAAATAAAGAAGAATAAACAAAAATATTATATATTAATATTTTGTTATGGAATATTTTATTTGTAATAAAATTTTCAATATACTCGAAAAAAATTAATATATATAATTATTTATTTTTTATTTTCTTCTCTTTAGATAAATATAAAAATAATATTATATAATAATATTAAAAAAATTTGAGTATGAATAATTAAGAAAATTGTTTACTTATAAAATATAACAAAAACATAATATATAAAAAAAATTTTTGTTTTAATACTTCTAAAAACTTTTACGACCTCAGAGTAGGTGAGATTACCCGCTGAATTTAAGCATATTATTAAGCGGAGGAAAAGAAACTAACTAGGATTCCCTTAGTAGCGGCGAGCGAACAGGGATAAGCCCAGCACTGAACCCCGTGGCTGATAAACAGACACTTGGGGAATGTAGTGTTTAGGAAGATTCAATATAAACCTATTGTTATATAATACATCCAAGTCCATCTTGAATGGGGCCATATACCCATAGAGGGTGCCAGGCCCGTAGTGATTATTATTGATGATAGGTGAATCTTTCCTTAGAGTCGGGTTGCTTGAGAGTGCAGCTCTAAGTGGGTGGTAAACTCCATCTAAGGCTAAATATTACCACGAGACCGATAGCGAACAAGTACCGTGAGGGAAAGTTGAAAAGAACTTTGAAGAGAGAGTTAAAGAGTACGTAAAACCGTTCAGGGGTAAACCTGAGAAACCCGAAAGGTCGAAAGATGAGATTCATTTACTTTTTATCGTTAATCAACCAATTTGTACTAGCATGTGACAAAAATTTTTATTAGGAATTTATTTTTAGTAAAAATATATGCACTGCTGTATATTGTTAATTGTATGATAACGAGGTATGCACTTCTCATCTTGTAGGACGTTGCGACCCATTAAATATTAATCTATAGGCATTGGTGCGTTGATTAATGTACAATATTATTTTTTGATAATATTTTGTGTATGTTAAACGCCTATGTTTCTTGATTAATTGTTTGATGGTATTAATTATAAATTGATATTGAGTCGCGTTATTAACGCGTTCAGATCCACCACGAGTATAAATAGGTTTTTTTATTAAAACATATTATATATACGGATTTTATGCCGTTATATGATACTATTTAACTGTCAGTAGGTGTATGATAATGA
>NW_025408227.1:20000-22500 GCF_905475395.1 Chrysoperla carnea
TGTATAAATAATATTAGTGCTTGTAAAAGGATTAAGATTAATAAAACTAGATATATACTCTTAATACAATAAAAAGTAATAATTTAAAAGAATGTAAAAATATTTATTTAGCTGATAAATTTAAAATGGATAATAAATTTTAAATTTTTATTAACTCTTATTTATTATATAATATTTATTTGTAATCCTTATGCAAAATAATATATGACTTGAACAACGTACATGGGGGCGTGTATACAATTAATAAATTTAGGTAGAGAAATATATTTTGAATCAATAATTTATAAGTTCACAACAGAATAGTCAGATTTTTATTGTCTATTAAATATTTTTTAGCGAATAACTATTATGTATTACTAGAATATAATAATAATTTTTTTTTTTTTTTTTTTTTTTATGTTACTTGAATGGTGTATACGTTTACACGGTGAATGTAAAATCAATTAATCAATTTATATAGAAAAATATATTATGAATTAATTATAAATAAGTTCCAATAAAATAGCCTGATTCCCATTGTGTATTGAAATTTTTTTTTAACCAATTAACTATTAATGTGAATTTGTACAATAAAAATTTTGTATTAATTCTGTAAATTATTATATATATTTGCATTATACAGTATTTAGAAGCATTTAAATGGATAAAAATTTTTTAGAAAATCTACATATGTATCACATGTATTATACCGGTACCCTGTCGCAATATAACATGTACGATTTGTATATAAAATAAAATGAAATTTTTTCCCTAAAATTTTTTAATGAATCCCGAAAAATTCTATATATTTTACCTTTATATAGTATTTAGGACTATTTAAAAGGATAAAATTTTTTTCGAAAATCTACATATGTATCACATGTATTATACCGGTACCCTGTCGCAATATAACATGTACGATTTGTATATAAAATAAAATGAAATTTTTTCCCTAAAATTTTTTAATGAATCCCGAAAAATTCTATATATTTTACCTTTATATAGTATTTAGGACTATTTAAAAGGATAAAATTTTTTTCGAAAATCTACATATGTATCACATGTATTATACCGGTACCCTGTCGCAATATAACATGTACGATTTGTATATAAAATAAAATGAAATTTTTTCCCTAAAATTTTTTAATGAATCCCGAAAAATTCTATATATTTCACCTTTATATAGTATTTAGGACTATTTAAAAGGATAAAATTTTTTCGAAAATCTACATATGTATCACATGTATTATACCGGTACCCTGTCGCAATATAACATGTACGATTTGTATATAAAATAAAATGAAATTTTTTCCCTAAAATTTTTTAATGAATCCCGAAAAATTCTATATATTTTACCTTTATATAGTATTTAGGACCATTTAAAAGGATAAAAATTTTTTCGAAAATCTACATATGTATCACATGTATTATACCGGTACCCTGTCGCAATATAACATGTACGATTTGTATATAAAAAAAAAATATACATTTTTTTCTAAAAATTTGCATTAATTCCAAAAATTTTTTAATAATTTATTATAATTATTAATGTTTATTGAATAATTTATTATAATGCATAAATTTCATTTAATAAAATATGATAAAAGCAAAAAAAAATTTTTTTGGTCCCAAAATAAAAATTTTTAGCTGAAAAAAATTTTTTTTTTAAAATTTTTTTCTTTAAATTTTGATTATTCTGTAAAGTTTATGATGTTTAAAGCCATTTTAAACATTATCATATTTTGAGTTTGAAGCACCGGGTGTAATGTCTTTAATATATATGATGGATAGTGCGTGTAAGTTAATGAGATGAATGTATATCTATGTATAACAGTGTATTAGTGGTATTACGTTCAGCAGTCTCACACATATGATATAGTATGGTATAGTATAAGTTGTTTATTTTTCATACTGTCCGTGTATCATTCAACAAAGGTGGTGTAGAGTTGTATATGGCTTGGTATGACGTCGTTGCAATTCTATGGACACTATGATATTACGGATGCACAGATAGAGGAATAACACTTATCGTATATGTATCATTTATGTATGTTGACTGTGTAATGAATACTAAATATAATAAAATAATACACTTTTTAATAGAATAACATTTGTTTCATGTTTTAGTATGATATTAAATGGTATAGAATAGGTTGTTTATTTTTCATACTGTCCGTGTATCATTCAACAAAGGTGGTGTAGAGTTGTATATGGCTTGGTATGACGTCGTTGCAATTCTATGGACACTATGATATTACGGAATAACAGAAAGAGGAATAAAACTTATTGTATATGTATCATTTATAACGTACTTTTATGTTGACAAGAATGAATGTATATCTATATGAAATAGTGTATTTTGTGGTATTATGTTCAACAGTCTTACATATATGATATAGTATGATATAGTATAATTTGTTTATTTTTCATACTCTAAGTGTATCATTCAACAAAGGTGGTGTAGAGTTGTATATGGCTTGGTATGACGTCGTTGCAATTCTATGGACACCATGATATCACG
>NW_025408227.1:27500-30000 GCF_905475395.1 Chrysoperla carnea
TTATTTTTTATCATTTATATATAATATTATAAAACTTTATGTTAATAATAATATTAATAATAAATGATATTAATAATATATTTTTAAAATATTAAATAAAGAAGAATAAACAAAAATATTATATATTAATATTTTGTTATGGAATATTTTATTTGTAATAAAATTTTCAATATACTCGAAAAAAATTAATATATATAATTATTTATTTTTTATTTTCTTCTCTTTAGATAAATATAAAAATAATATTATATAATAATATTAAAAAAATTTGAGTATGAATAATTAAGAAAATTGTTTACTTATAAAATATAACAAAAACATAATATATAAAAAAAATTTTTGTTTTAATACTTCTAAAAACTTTTACGACCTCAGAGTAGGTGAGATTACCCGCTGAATTTAAGCATATTATTAAGCGGAGGAAAAGAAACTAACTAGGATTCCCTTAGTAGCGGCGAGCGAACAGGGATAAGCCCAGCACTGAACCCCGTGGCTGATAAACAGACACTTGGGGAATGTAGTGTTTAGGAAGATTCAATATAAACCTATTGTTATATAATACATCCAAGTCCATCTTGAATGGGGCCATATACCCATAGAGGGTGCCAGGCCCGTAGTGATTATTATTGATGATAGGTGAATCTTTCCTTAGAGTCGGGTTGCTTGAGAGTGCAGCTCTAAGTGGGTGGTAAACTCCATCTAAGGCTAAATATTACCACGAGACCGATAGCGAACAAGTACCGTGAGGGAAAGTTGAAAAGAACTTTGAAGAGAGAGTTAAAGAGTACGTAAAACCGTTCAGGGGTAAACCTGAGAAACCCGAAAGGTCGAAAGATGAGATTCATTTACTTTTTATCGTTAATCAACCAATTTGTACTAGCATGTGACAAAAATTTTTATTAGGAATTTATTTTTAGTAAAAATATATGCACTGCTGTATATTGTTAATTGTATGATAACGAGGTATGCACTTCTCATCTTGTAGGACGTTGCGACCCATTAAATATTAATCTATAGGCATTGGTGCGTTGATTAATGTACAATATTATTTTTTGATAATATTTTGTGTATGTTAAACGCCTATGTTTCTTGATTAATTGTTTGATGGTATTAATTATAAATTGATATTGAGTCGCGTTATTAACGCGTTCAGATCCACCACGAGTATAAATAGGTTTTTTTATTAAAACATATTATATATACGGATTTTATGCCGTTATATGATACTATTTAACTGTCAGTAGGTGTATGATAATGAACTGGCTCATTTTTTTTTATTAAAAATTTATCTGTCAGCGACGATATAGCTTTGGGTACTTTCAGGACCCGTCTTGAAACACGGACCAAGGAGTCTAGCATGTACGCAAGTCATTGGGAATAAAATATTTTTTCATCGAAATATTTATAAATTTTATGAAACCCAAAGGCACAATGAAAGTAAATATTATTTATATTTTTTTATAAATGATAAAAGGAGGATATATTTATATTATGTATTAAATATCGCACTCCTAGGGCGTCTTATATTATTATAATTTAGTTTTCGGATTATATTATAATAGAGGCGCACCTAGAGCGTACACGCTGGGACCCGAAAGATGGTGAACTATGCCTGGTCAGGATGAAGTCAGGGGAAACCCTGATGGAGGTCCGTAGCGATTCTGACGTGCAAATCGATCGTCGGAACTGGGTATAGGGGCGAAAGACTAATCGAACCATCTAGTAGCTGGTTCCCTCCGAAGTTTCCCTCAGGATAGCTGGCGTTCATTATATAAGAGTCTCATCCGGTAAAGCGAATGATTAGAGGCCTTGGGGCCGAAACGACCTCAACCTATTCTCAAACTTTAAATGGGTGAGATCTCTAGCTTGCTTAAAAACATTATTTATAATGTGAAGCTATGAGAATATATTTTTTATATATGGATCAGAGTGCCAAGTGGGCCACTTTTGGTAAGCAGAACTGGCGCTGTGGGATGAACCAAACGTAGAGTTAAAGCGCCAAAATTGACGCTTATGGGATACCATGAAAGGCGTTGGTTGCTTAAGACAGCAGGACGGTGGCCATGGAAGTCGGAATCCGCTAAGGAGTGTGTAACAACTCACCTGCCGAAGCAACTAGCCCTGAAAATGGATGGCGCTGAAGCGTCATGCTTATACTCTACCGTTAGTTGGTATTTTCGATAAAAGATTTATCTTTTATCATGAAACCCTAACGAGTAGGAGGGTCGCGGTGGTGTGCGCGGAAGGATTGGCCGTGAGGCCATCTGGAGCCGCCATCGGTGCAGATCTTGGTGGTAGTAGCAAATACTCCAGCGAGGCCCTGGAGGACTGACGTGGAGAAGGGTTTCGTGTGAACAGCCGTTGCACACGAGTCAGTCGATCCTAAGCCCTAGGTGAAAACCGATGTTAATGTTTGATGTGTTTAATAATATAAAATAAATACAATATTATTAATGAATATTATTGCTTTTTAAAAAACAATAAACATTATTAATAAATA
>NW_025408228.1:0-31663 GCF_905475395.1 Chrysoperla carnea
TAAATGTGTTGTATTTATATTTATATGAAATTTCAAAATTTTTGTTGTCATATCCTATTGGATAGCTATCAGAGTATGGACTAATCAAATTGTATAGGCGTGGCTTAAAAAATCTTTAATGCTTTATATAAAAAGGCACAATTGTACCGGCGCTCACATACATTACAATACTTGTGAGGTTAACACACGTGTTATCCGTTCGTTAAAATATTGTAAATAATTTTTTATTAAAATGACTGGCAGAGGAAAAGGTGGAAAGGGTCTTGGAAAAGGGGGTGCAAAACGTCATAGAAAAGTTTTGCGTGATAATATCCAAGGTATTACAAAACCTGCAATTCGTCGTTTAGCACGACGAGGTGGAGTAAAACGTATCTCTGGTTTAATTTATGAAGAAACACGTGGTGTACTTAAAGTATTCCTTGAAAATGTTATTCGGGATGCTGTTACATATACTGAACACGCAAAACGTAAAACAGTTACAGCTATGGATGTTGTATATGCATTAAAACGACAAGGTCGTACTTTGTATGGTTTTGGAGGTTAAGAAAATATAATAATTTACTTAAAATATTTAGTAAATTTATTAAAGAATATTTAATACATCCGATAAATTTAAACAGGCTTTCCTTTTTGGGAAGCCACTAATTTTATTTATATAAGAGTAAATAAATTTGTTAATAAATATAACATATTATATAATTTGTTTACAACAAATTATTTTGTTTATAACATACATTACCAAATATTTTTATTTTTTTTTTTTATTGTAATATATCTGCAATAATAAATTATAATTTGTATATTATCTATTTTATTTTACAATAACTTATTGAATTTTTGAAAAAATTTTATTATAAATTAATATACTATTATATTTTTTATATATACAAGTTAAGAGTAACAAGTATCGATAGGAGATTATCGAATTTATAACTAATAAAACATTTCGCCTTAATCAAAGAAAATAAAGATTTTGCTATACCATTTTTTATACTTTCAATAAATAATTTATTATTAAATTTTTATTATTTCATTTATTTTTTAAAATTATTAAAAATATTTTTCTAATAATTATAAGCGTACATAAACAAGTAGTAAATGTAAAATGAAAATAATAAAGGTAATGTAATGCATTTGCATTACACTGATTTACGATATATATTCCGCGATATCCTTTATTATATTTAAAATTAATAATATTGATATACTAATAATAGATATATTCAAGCTATTAATATATAAAATTTTATATTAAATATGATATTAATAATTGTTTATTTAATTTTTTTTGTATATATAAAAATAATTTACTCTTATTTAAAAAATTTGATGGCTCTCTTAAAAAGAGAGCCGTTTTTATATGTTGATGTATTTTTATGTTATCAATTAAATAATATTTTCGATTTATTTATTTTGAACTTGTATATTTTGTAACAGCTTTAGTACCTTCACTAACAGCGTGCTTTGCCAATTCACCAGGTAATAATAATCGAACTGCGGTTTGAATTTCCCGACTTGTGATTGTTGAACGTTTATTATAATGTGCTAAACGTGATGCTTCAGCAGCAATACGTTCAAAAATATCATTAACAAAACTGTTCATGATACTCATAGCTTTACTAGAGATACCAGTATCAGGATGCACTTGTTTTAATACTTTGTAAATGTAAATTGCATATGATTCCTTGCGCTTCCTCTTCTTTTTCTTATCACTCTTTGATCATATTTTTTTGAGCTTTGCCAGCTTTTTTTGCTGCTTTTCCACTTGTTTTTGGTGGCATTGTTACAAACAATTAATATACACAGATAGTTACAGAACACCAGTCAGTATATGTATGAGCGTGTCGTGTATACAACTAGCGTATTATATACGCGAAGATGGATATAACAATAAAAATGAATACTACTCTCTGATTGGCTGAAAATAATACTATAAGGTGATTGGTTTATTTTTAAAGTTTTATATTTTATAAATATTATAAATTAAAATACCCAAATAACATTTTAAACATTTATGTTACAATCCCCGTAACGTACACATCTGTGTGATTATATTTACAAAAAAAAATATTAATTAAATAAATTTATTCGCTATGTCTGGACGAGGTAAAGGTGGTAAAGTAAAGGGAAAGGCAAAGTCAAGATCAAGCCGAGCAGGATTACAATTTCCTGTTGGAAGAATTCACAGATTATTACGAAAAGGAAATTATGCTGAACGAGTAGGTGCTGGTGCCCCAGTATATTTGGCTGCTGTTATGGAATATTTGGCTGCAGAAGTTCTCGAGTTAGCTGGTAATGCTGCCCGTGATAACAAAAAAACACGTATCATTCCACGTCATTTACAATTGGCAATTCGTAATGATGAAGAATTAAATAAATTATTATCTGGTGTAACAATTGCTCAAGGTGGTGTATTACCAAACATTCAAGCAGTGTTATTACCAAAGAAAACTGAAAAGAAAGCATAAATTAAAAACATTGCATTAATTTTTATAATAATAATACATCGATCATAGGCCTTTTAATAAAAGGCCACAAATTTATTTAAAATAAGAGTAAAAATTATTTTTATAAATAATATATTATAATATTTTTTTAAAGAATCAATTTAAATAATTATAAATTAATGATTCTTTTTTTTTTTTTTCTTTTTTATATGTTATTATGGAAATAATTCATCATATTATGATGACATTTAGGTAACATATTATAAGAATATTCATAAAATATTATCAAAATAATATTGTATTATGATGATATTTAGACAAAATATTATAAGAATATACACAAAATATTATCAAAATAATATCATTAGATAACAAAACTGTTCATGATACTCATACCTTTACTAGAGATAAAAGTATCAGGATGCACTTGTATTAATACATATTATCACAACATCACAAAATATTTTTTAAAAGGAAAAATTTTTTAAAAATTATTATAAAATTTGATTGAATTAAATTTCAATTTATTTTTTTAATAATTAAAGAAAAAAAAAAGCATATAAACTTTCTATTGAAAATGTTATTTTCAACTAGATGGCCAAGTGAACTTTGTTACACAAACAATATATGACGTATTCGTTATTTAAATAATCAGTATCCTTTGATATTATATCAATACGTTACTCTCTTCTTTTGATACATATTAATAAAATTTCAATTTATAAGATTTTATGTCAATTATATAAATAATATTATAAATTTTCTAAATACATAAGTTAAGTAACAAAAAATTTGAATAACAAGATAAATTTATATATTATGTTTTAATACTCGATACTATAA
Organism: Chrysoperla carnea; assembly: GCF_905475395.1. NCBI lineage: Eukaryota > Metazoa > Arthropoda > Insecta > Neuroptera > Chrysopidae > Chrysoperla > Chrysoperla carnea. The sequence goes on from NW_025408228.1 coordinate 3,291, forward strand.
TATATCGCATCCGTTACCAATTATTCGGTATCCTTTGATTTATACACAGAATGAACCAAAAATATGTATCAAATTTATTTTATTTATTTATATATTTAATATTATTATTATTATTTTATATTACAAAGTTTCTTAACGAAGCTTACAATGATTTCTCATATCGTACTTAACAAAATTATTTAGATCATATAAAATTTAAATTGTTAAAAAATTTTTATATTTATTATTATTATTTATTTTTATTAAAATTACATAACATAAAATTAATAATATTTTAATAATTATATAAATTAATTCTTATTTAAAATAATCTTATATTAATCTCAACAAATACTCTAATAATATATTTTGTCATAAATTTTTTTATATTTAAAATAAATATTATAATATATAAATACTTATATCAGTATAAAATTTCTTTATATAATTATGAAAAAATTAATTTAATAGTTAATTATTGATATTAATGCATAAATAAAAGTATTTTCTAATGAAATATATTTTGTCAATGTTCGATTAACACATTTCATAATAATACGTTTTCATTATTGACAAAAAAAGTTTTTCTAAAAATGAAATCTTATACTATAATATATATATTTATATATTAAATTTTTTAATTATTTATATACTAATAATTTATAATAAATCGATATTAAATAAAAAATAAAAATATATAATTTTTAAGTTTACCTTAAAAATATTATTGTTTTGTATGATTGAAATAATTAATATTAAACTATGTTTATTAATAATTGTTAATAAAAAAATTAAATATATTTTAATTTATAAAATAAATATTATTATTAAATTTATAATTTATTATTTTATATATTATAGAAATTGAAAAAATAAATCATGTTTACTACGACAGTAAATTAGAAATACTATTTAATTTTTATGTGTTTTCTACATGGTACTTTGACTTACATAGGGACTTATATTATTGTGAATAATGATATAATTGAAAACCTTTATTTTTTATTTGATAGAATTATTATATTTTATCATTTAAATATTTATAATAAATACATTATTTTTATAAAGTAAAAAATATGGCCGAAGAAAATTCTACAGCTGTTGCAGCAACTGCGGTTACTGCTGCTTCTACAACACCAACAAAAAAAGCAACAGCTTCTGGTGCTAAACGTACAAAACAACATTCAAAACCAACACATCCACGTACATCAGAAATGGTTGTTAACGCAATTAAAAATTTAAAAGAACGTGGTGGTTCATCATTACAAGCAATTAAAAAATATTTAGCTGCAAATTATAAAGTGGATTCTGATAAAATTTCACCATTTATTAAAAAATATTTAAAAGCTGCTGTAACTGAGGGAGCCTTGGTACAAACTAAAGGTAAAGGTGCATCTGGTTCATTCAAATTGGCTGCTTCCGCTTCATCTAATTCTTCAGCTAAATCAAAAGTATCCAAAAAAGAAAGTGGAGCAAAAGGTTCAGCAAAGAGTGCTAAAAGTAAACGGGCACCAAAAGAAAAGAAAGCCACAACTACATCATTGGCAGCCAAAAAGCCTAAAGCAAAAAAAGCGACTCCATCATCATCAACTGCTGCTAAAAAAGTTACTGCAAAATCATCAGCGGCATCAAAAAAAGCACCAGTTAAAGCAAAACCAGCAAAAAGTACAAAATCCGCTGCCAAAAGTAGCCCTGCTCGTAAACCGAAAGCACCAAAAGCTAAGAAAGCTTCTGTTGCCAAATCATCTCCTACAAAAATTAAAAAAGCAGCACCAAAAAAGAAATGATCTGTTACTTTAATAATATATTGAAATATTTCATTATTTTTGCTAAAAAATGAAAATAACATAGGCCTTAATACAGGCCACAAATTAATATTTGATAAGAGTAAATTATTTTTTGTATAAATATTTTATAAAATAATAGTTTAGAAACATTTGCCACAGTCAGTACCACGGATGGGTGGCCACTTGAGAATACTGTGTGCGGTTGCATTTTTATTTAAAATATATGGTATAATAAATAAGTATATATTTAAATTGATTACTTCATTGAAAATTTTAATAATATACTTTAATATTAATGATATTTATGAAAAATATATATTTGTAAAAATTTTCATTTATTACTGGCAACAGCCATACCACGTTGAAAACACCGGTTCTCGTCCGATCACCGAAGTTAAGCAACATTGGGCACAGTCAGTACTTGGATGGGTGACCGCTTGGGAACACTGTGTGCGGTTGCCTTTTTATATTAAAAATATAAATTATTTTTCTTCTTTTCTTTTTTTTTACACACCATATATAAATATATGTTATTTAGAAATGTAAACCTTTTATATTATTCATCAACAAATAAATATTATTTTTTGTATAAAATTTTATTGCATTTATAACTCATATCATGGTTACTTTAAAGCGAGAAGTTTTTTTAATATTTCAAATGAATATAAAATAATATAAATTTTATGAAATTTATTTATTTTTAGAAATAGCAATCGCTTATAATTATAACAAAATTTTAATAATGTTTAATTTTATTTCAATAATTTATATTTATATATATATATATATATATATATATATATATATATATTTTTTAATAAAAATAATATACTCTTATTTAATAATATATGTTGGTCCTATATATAGGACCGAAAATATTTCTTATTTGTTTTTTTTTTTTTAAATTGTCATTTAAAACGCTTATGCACGTTCTCCACGAATACGTCTTGCCAATTGTATATCCTTAGGCATAATTGTAACACGCTTTGCATGAATTGCGCATAAATTGGTATCTTCAAATAAACCTACTAAATAGGCTTCACTAGCTTCTTGTAATGCCATAACAGCTGAACTTTGAAAACGTAAATCGGTTTTAAAATCTTGTGCAATTTCACGTACTAAACGTTGGAATGGTAATTTACGAATTAACAATTCAGTACTTTTTTGATAACGACGAATTTCTCGTAAAGCTACTGTACCAGGACGATATCTGTGTGGTTTTTTTACTCCACCAGTTGCTGGTGCACTTTTACGTGCAGCTTTCGTTGCTAATTGTTTTCTTGGTGCTTTACCACCAGTTGATTTACGTGCAGTTTGCTTGGTTCTAGCCATTTTCAAATAATAATGTTTTTACAAAAAAACACACAATTTTAAAAATTATATTCGACAATTTGATACTACAAAGTCAAATGTTTAAATGCGAAATAAATGTGTTGTATTTATATTTATATGAAATTTCAAAATTTTTGTTGTCATATCCTATTGGATAGCTATCAGAGTATGGACTAATCAAATTGTATAGGCGTGGCTTAAAAAATCTTTAATGCTTTATATAAAAAGGCACAATTGTACCGGCGCTCACATACATTACAATACTTGTGAGGTTAACACACGTGTTATCCGTTCGTTAAAATATTGTAAATAATTTTTTATTAAAATGACTGGCAGAGGAAAAGGTGGAAAGGGTCTTGGAAAAGGGGGTGCAAAACGTCATAGAAAAGTTTTGCGTGATAATATCCAAGGTATTACAAAACCTGCAATTCGTCGTTTAGCACGACGAGGTGGAGTAAAACGTATCTCTGGTTTAATTTATGAAGAAACACGTGGTGTACTTAAAGTATTCCTTGAAAATGTTATTCGGGATGCTGTTACATATACTGAACACGCAAAACGTAAAACAGTTACAGCTATGGATGTTGTATATGCATTAAAACGACAAGGTCGTACTTTGTATGGTTTTGGAGGTTAAGAAAATATAATAATTTACTTAAAATATTTAGTAAATTTATTAAAGAATATTTAATACATCCGATAAATTTAAACAGGCTTTCCTTTTTGGGAAGCCACTAATTTTATTTATATAAGAGTAAATAAATTTGTTAATAAATATAACATATTATATAATTTGTTTACAACAAATTATTTTGTTTATAACATACATTACCAAATATTTTTATTTTTTTTTTTTATTGTAATATATCTGCAATAATAAATTATAATTTGTATATTATCTATTTTATTTTACAATAACTTATTGAATTTTTGAAAAAATTTTATTATAAATTAATATACTATTATATTTTTTATATATACAAGTTAAGAGTAACAAGTATCGATAGGAGATTATCGAATTTATAACTAATAAAACATTTCGCCTTAATCAAAGAAAATAAAGATTTTGCTATACCATTTTTTATACTTTCAATAAATAATTTATTATTAAATTTTTATTATTTCATTTATTTTTTAAAATTATTAAAAATATTTTTCTAATAATTATAAGCGTACATAAACAAGTAGTAAATGTAAAATGAAAATAATAAAGGTAATGTAATGCATTTGCATTACACTGATTTACGATATATATTCCGCGATATCCTTTATTATATTTAAAATTAATAATATTGATATACTAATAATAGATATATTCAAGCTATTAATATATAAAATTTTATATTAAATATGATATTAATAATTGTTTATTTAATTTTTTTGTATATATAAAAATAATTTACTCTTATTTAAAAAATTTGATGGCTCTCTTAAAAAGAGAGCCGTTTTTATATGTTGATGTATTTTTATGTTATCAATTAAATAATATTTTCGATTTATTTATTTTGAACTTGTATATTTTGTAACAGCTTTAGTACCTTCACTAACAGCGTGCTTTGCCAATTCACCAGGTAATAATAATCGAACTGCGGTTTGAATTTCCCGACTTGTGATTGTTGAACGTTTATTATAATGTGCTAAACGTGATGCTTCAGCAGCAATACGTTCAAAAATATCATTAACAAAACTGTTCATGATACTCATAGCTTTACTAGAGATACCAGTATCAGGATGCACTTGTTTTAATACTTTGTAAATGTAAATTGCATATGATTCCTTGCGCTTCCTCTTCTTTTTCTTATCACTCTTTGATATATTTTTTTGAGCTTTGCCAGCTTTTTTTGCTGCTTTTCCACTTGTTTTTGGTGGCATTGTTACAAACAATTAATATACACAGATAGTTACAGAACACCAGTCAGTATATGTATGAGCGTGTCGTGTATACAACTAGCGTATTATATACGCGAAGATGGATATAACAATAAAAATGAATACTACTCTCTGATTGGCTGAAAATAATACTATAAGGTGATTGGTTTATTTTTAAAGTTTTATATTTTATAAATATTATAAATTAAAATACCCAAATAACATTTTAAACATTTATGTTACAATCCCCGTAACGTACACATCTGTGTGATTATATTTACAAAAAAAAATATTAATTAAATAAATTTATTCGCTATGTCTGGACGAGGTAAAGGTGGTAAAGTAAAGGGAAAGGCAAAGTCAAGATCAAGCCGAGCAGGATTACAATTTCCTGTTGGAAGAATTCACAGATTATTACGAAAAGGAAATTATGCTGAACGAGTAGGTGCTGGTGCCCCAGTATATTTGGCTGCTGTTATGGAATATTTGGCTGCAGAAGTTCTCGAGTTAGCTGGTAATGCTGCCCGTGATAACAAAAAAACACGTATCATTCCACGTCATTTACAATTGGCAATTCGTAATGATGAAGAATTAAATAAATTATTATCTGGTGTAACAATTGCTCAAGGTGGTGTATTACCAAACATTCAAGCAGTGTTATTACCAAAGAAAACTGAAAAGAAAGCATAAATTAAAAACATTGCATTAATTTTTATAATAATAATACATCGATCATAGGCCTTTTAATAAAAGGCCACAAATTTATTTAAAATAAGAGTAAAAATTATTTTTATAAATAATATATTATAATATTTTTTTAAAGAATCAATTTAAATAATTATAAATTAATGATTCTTTTTTTTTTTTTTCTTTTTTATATGTTATTATGGAAATAATTCATCATATTATGATGACATTTAGGTAACATATTATAAGAATATTCATAAAATATTATCAAAATAATATTGTATTATGATGATATTTAGACAAAATATTATAAGAATATACACAAAATATTATCAAAATAATATCATTAGATAACAAAACTGTTCATGATACTCATACCTTTACTAGAGATAAAAGTATCAGGATGCACTTGTATTAATACATATTATCACAACATCACAAAATATTTTTTAAAAGGAAAAATTTTTTAAAAATTATTATAAAATTTGATTGAATTAAATTTCAATTTATTTTTTTAATAATTAAAGAAAAAAAAAAGCATATAAACTTTCTATTGAAAATGTTATTTTCAACTAGATGGCCAAGTGAACTTTGTTACACAAACAATATATGACGTATTCGTTATTTAAATAATCAGTATCCTTTGATATTATATCAATACGTTACTCTCTTCTTTTGATACATATTAATAAAATTTCAATTTATAAGATTTTATGTCAATTATATAAATAATATTATAAATTTTCTAAATACATAAGTTAAGTAACAAAAAATTTGAATAACAAGATAAATTTATATATTATGTTTTAATACTCGATACTATAATATATCGCATCCGTTACCAATTATTCGGTATCCTTTGATTTATACACAGAATGAACCAAAAATATGTATCAAATTTATTTTATTTATTTATATATTTAATATTATTATTATTATTTTATATTACAAAGTTTCTTAACGAAGCTTACAATGATTTCTCATATCGTACTTAACAAAATTATTTAGATCATATAAAATTTAAATTGTTAAAAAATTTTTATATTTATTATTATTATTTATTTTTATTAAAATTACATAACATAAAATTAATAATATTTTAATAATTATATAAATTAATTCTTATTTAAAATAATCTTATATTAATCTCAACAAATACTCTAATAATATATTTTGTCATAAATTTTTTTATATTTAAAATAAATATTATAATATATAAATACTTATATCAGTATAAAATTTCTTTATATAATTATGAAAAAATTAATTTAATAGTTAATTATTGATATTAATGCATAAATAAAAGTATTTTCTAATGAAATATATTTTGTCAATGTTCGATTAACACATTTCATAATAATACGTTTTCATTATTGACAAAAAAAGTTTTTCTAAAAATGAAATCTTATACTATAATATATATATTTATATATTAAATTTTTTAATTATTTATATACTAATAATTTATAATAAATCGATATTAAATAAAAAATAAAAATATATACTTTTTAAGTTTACCTTAAAAATATTATTGTTTTGTATGATTGAAATAATTAATATTAAACTATGTTTATTAATAATTGTTAATAAAAAAATTAAATATATTTTAATTTATAAAATAAATATTATTATTAAATTTATAATTTATTATTTTATATATTATAGAAATTGAAAAAATAAATCATGTTTACTACGACAGTAAATTAGAAATACTATTTAATTTTTATGTGTTTTCTACATGGTACTTTGACTTACATAGGGACTTATATTATTGTGAATAATGATATAATTGAAAACCTTTATTTTTTATTTGATAGAATTATTATATTTTATCATTTAAATATTTATAATAAATACATTATTTTTATAAAGTAAAAAATATGGCCGAAGAAAATTCTACAGCTGTTGCAGCAACTGCGGTTACTGCTGCTTCTACAACACCAACAAAAAAAGCAACAGCTTCTGGTGCTAAACGTACAAAACAACATTCAAAACCAACACATCCACGTACATCAGAAATGGTTGTTAACGCAATTAAAAATTTAAAAGAACGTGGTGGTTCATCATTACAAGCAATTAAAAAATATTTAGCTGCAAATTATAAAGTGGATTCTGATAAAATTTCACCATTTATTAAAAAATATTTAAAAGCTGCTGTAACTGAGGGAGCCTTGGTACAAACTAAAGGTAAAGGTGCATCTGGTTCATTCAAATTGGCTGCTTCCGCTTCATCTAATTCTTCAGCTAAATCAAAAGTATCCAAAAAAGAAAGTGGAGCAAAAGGTTCAGCAAAGAGTGCTAAAAGTAAACGGGCACCAAAAGAAAAGAAAGCCACAACTACATCATTGGCAGCCAAAAAGCCTAAAGCAAAAAAAGCGACTCCATCATCATCAACTGCTGCTAAAAAAGTTACTGCAAAATCATCAGCGGCATCAAAAAAAGCACCAGTTAAAGCAAAACCAGCAAAAAGTACAAAATCCGCTGCCAAAAGTAGCCCTGCTCGTAAACCGAAAGCACCAAAAGCTAAGAAAGCTTCTGTTGCCAAATCATCTCCTACAAAAATTAAAAAAGCAGCACCAAAAAAGAAATGATCTGTTACTTTAATAATATATTGAAATATTTCATTATTTTTGCTAAAAAATGAAAATAACATAGGCCTTAATACAGGCCACAAATTAATATTTGATAAGAGTAAATTATTTTTTGTATAAATATTTTATAAAATAATAGTTTAGAAACATTTGCCACAGTCAGTACCACGGATGGGTGGCCACTTGAGAATACTGTGTGCGGTTGCATTTTTATTTAAAATATATGGTATAATAAATAAGTATATATTTAAATTGATTACTTCATTGAAAATTTTAATAATATACTTTAATATTAATGATATTTATGAAAAATATATATTTGTAAAAATTTTCATTTATTACTGGCAACAGCCATACCACGTTGAAAACACCGGTTCTCGTCCGATTCTCTGTACAACAGCTGTAGTGAACACATCGTTGTGACTACAACTTAATTACAGACTTACATAACACAATTTTATTTTTTTGTTATATGCAAATTTTTAACAAACAAAAAAACAATATCAAGTCAGTGCATGAAGCCTAAGCCTCGTGGCTTAAAACGCCTCAATAAAGATGGGCAAAGCCCATCCGAAATAAAAAATAAAGTGCTTGTACTCAATATACAAGATGCCAGTGAAATAAACCAGGAAAATGTAGGAAAAATAGTGAGAAAAGACACATTAAACAGTGATACGGACACAAAAAATAGTGAAGTGAACATATTAAATAGTGAAAAAGACACAACAAATAGTGAACTGAACGCAAAAAAGTGTGAAACGAAAATTAACGACAGTGAAATAGACACAAATAATAAAGGTACAGTAAACATTAAACTAAATCAAGTGAATGTTGAAAACAATAACACAACAACGACAACCGATATGATCGTTGATGACAACACAACCAAAAATATGGATTTAAGCTCAATGTTCGTCAAGCCATCGACCTCAAGGGGAACCGGCAAGACCACACCAAAACCCCCAACAATACCGCTAAAAAACCGATTTGCGCCTTTAGAAAACGATGAAAATGAAGAAGACGACGACAACGACTCAATTGAACTGGGTCATAACAAACCAAAAAAGCCACCACCACTTGTTATACACGCCAAAACTACCGACCACAAAACATATGTAAAATCACTCGAGAACGAAATAAACAAAGGATTCCACATTAAATACACCGCAAACAACACAAACTTGTACATTTATGATCATGAAGAATACAAAAAGTACAAAGAAATTCTAAATGAAGGCAAAGTGGAATACCACACATACACCCCAAAAGCGGAAAGAAAACACGCCTTTATCCTAAGAGGGCTAGACAACAGCACTGACACCGAAGAAATCATAGAAGACCTAGAAGAAAAATATAAATTAAACGTCGAAAAGGTATTCAAACTGAAAAATACCAAAAAAGGACTCTTTCTGGTAATCTGTGATAGCACAATAAACCTTAAATATCTCAACAAAAACATACAATACGTGAACAGGACAAAAATATCCTGGGAAATGCGGCACAACACGCCCGAAATCATTCAATGTAGGCGGTGCCAGTCCTGGGGCCATAGTACTACCCACTGCCGCGCGGCTCCACACTGCCTCAAATGCGCAGAAGGACATTGGACCAGAGAATGCGACAAAGTGCGCAAAGAGGACCCGACAACCGCCAAAAACATCAAATGTGTTAACTGCCAGGGTAAACACCTAGCATTCCACAAAGAATGCCCAGTATACATCAAAAAACTGGAATTGAAAAAAGTAAAATACGTCCCAGCTCCTCCCCCAACAACAAATCCCTGGAACAGAAACATACACCCCCAACCAACACAACCGGCACAAGCTCCACCGGTACAACAAAGCATTCAACCACAACAACCGCGTCAAAACTTACAAGGCCCTATGGGCAACCTAAATGAATTAACAGCGGAAACACAAAACCTCAATAACTTGATAAACATAGAACAAATGCTGGAACTCGTAAGGCAACTAAACTCAGCCCTAAGAAACTGCAAGAGCGAACTGGAAAAGTTCATCACTTTCAATAATTTTCTTCGTGCTAAGTTTGCCCAATGTCCATAAACATTGGATCATGGAACGCGTGCGGTCTAAGGCATAACGTCCAAGAACTTAGACATTACGTTGAAAAACACAATATACATATAATGACAATAAACGAGACAAAACTGACACCGGACATAAAAATAAAAATAAAAAATTTTAGCATTTTGAGAAGGGATCGCACTGCACACGGAGGTGGTGTGGCTATTCTAATAAAAAACAACATCCCGTACATAACAGTTGACGTTCAAAATAGAACATCTATTGAACATCTTGCCATCAAGTTAATTAATAACATTTTTATTGTTGCAGCGTACAACAACCCACGCAACATATTCACGGACCTTGACCTAAAGACACTGACCGACATAGGAACAAAAACATTGATAATAGGAGACTTGAACGCTCGACATCACACCTGGAAAAACCACATAACAAACACAAACGGACGTACTTTATACAAACACATAACAGACAAAAACATGATCGTACTACACACAGAAGAGCCTACACACTTCCCACACAACAACGCAACACCAACGTACATTGACATCGTCATAAACAAAAACGTAAACAAAATAACTAAACTCACAACACACACAGAACTGACATCAGACCATAACCCAATCATGTTTACATTAAACGATCAACACACAGACAACACAACAACAAAGTGTACATCATATAAAACAACTGACTGGGTCAAGTTTAGAAAAACACTAAACAATAACATAAACATAAATAAAAAAATAAAAACAAACAGTGATGTTGACATGGCGCTAGCCGAATTAACAAGTGCAATAATAAACACCAAAAACAAACACACAAAGCAAATTAAAATAAATTTTTCTAAACTTGACCTTAGTCAAGAAATTATAAACCTTATCAAAGCGCGTAACGCTCTACGTAGACTGGACCACAGACGAGTAATACAAACAATCAAACCCGACATCAACAAACTAAACAAGGTGATAAGACAAAAAATAAGGCAACAGTTGAATCAGCAATGGGAAGACACCCTTAAATCCCTCAAGCCAGGGGACAAATCATTGTGGAGAATAACGAAATCATTTAGGCACAAAAAGGAAAATATTCCCACATTGATAAAAGACAACACTAACTACATGAGTGACAAACAAAAGGCGGATCTCATTGCTGACTCAATTGAAGCCGTACAACAAAACAACAACATATCACCCCTTGACAACACAGTCCGTCAGTCCGTAATAGAACTACAAAACAAAAACGATCGCCCAAAGAAACGAATCAAACTGACGTCACCACAGGAAATAAAACAAACAATCAGAAAATTACCTAACAACAAAGCCCCCGGACAAGACAATATACAAAACAAAGACGTCAAAAACCTCTCAACAAAAGCGTTAGTGCAACTTACATACATTGTTAACGCAATGTTTACATTGGGGTACTATCCCGAGGCCTGGAAAACAGCGTTGGTGGTCCCAATACTGAAGCCCAACAAAAACCCAACAGACCCAGCAAGCTACAGGCCAATTAGTCTGCTGAGCTCACTATCCAAAGTGGTCGAAAAGCTCATTCTATCTAGACTGAACAAAGTCATTACACAAAAAAATATACTAATCGACGAGCAATTCGGCTTCCGGGAGGGTCACGGAACCACCATGCAAGTGGCAAGAATCGCGGATTCAATAACTAAAAACTTCAACAAAGGAAACGTCACTTCCATGGTCCTCCTGGATGTCGAAAAAGCATTCGACACGGTCTGGATAGAAGGGACTATTCACAAAATCTACAAAACTGGTATTCCAACCCAACTCAGCAGGCTGATGGCCTGCTATCTCCAAAATCGAAACTTTCGGCTGAAAATAAAAACCAAAAAATCAACTGTAAGGGAAATAAGGGCAGGAGTCCCACAGGGATCAGTTTTGGGACCAATCATCTTCAATATCTACATAAACGACATGCCCAAATTCGCCAAAACAAACCTGGCCGTATATGCGGACGACACCGCCATATACGCGCACTCATTTAACGCCCAGGTGGCGACAAAACAAGTCCAGATACACCTGGATATGATCCTAAAATTCGCCAATGACTGGAAAATTAAAATAAACGACTCAAAAACCGAACACATCCTGTTCACCAAAAAATTCACTAACATCAAAATCACAAGCCCCCTTAAGGTGAACGGGATGAGTATCTCAACCAGCAACAAGGTGAAATATCTGGGTGTATATCTGGATAAGGGCATGTCGTTTGTGCCTCAAATAAACCACCTGGTGGCCAAGGGTCACGGGGTAGTGCGTACACTGTATCCATTGCTTAACAGGTACAGTGCACTAACGCTAAAAACAAAAAAGTTGTTGTACGATGCAATAATAAAACCAGTTATAACAAACGCAGCACCGGTCTGGTGCAGTGCATCCAAAACGCAATTTATTAAACTACAACGAATTCAAAATAAATGCCTTAGACTAGTAGCAAACGCAGACAGACTCATCACAATCAAAAAATTACACAGCACAACCGACGCAAAAACAATAAAAGAAGTAATCAAAACTATGTCAGAAAAATTTTACAAACATCAAATACACAAAAGCAATCTGACAAAAAATATGATAATAGACCTGCCAGCACCAGCAAAACATAAATTAATATATCACACGCTGGAACCCGGACTGCAATAAAATATAAAAATAAAATAAAAACAACACGACCTACCACAACATAGCAATAAATTACAACAACAGCCTATACTGACAAGTCAGTTTAATATATAAACAGTTTTTTTACCAACTTTTTCTGTAGCAAACAAACAATAAATAAAAATAAAGTAACTCAAAACCTAACCACCCCCAAATCCTCCAAACTAATAAAAGCCATGCAAATCCAAAAACAAATTTAGGATGAAAGCGCAAGCTAATAACCTAGAAAACAAAATAAAATATTTAAAATGTACATTATATATAATTTTGCATTGTATATTAATTGTATAACGTTTGTTAATTTTGTGACAATAAAGATTTATTTTAAAGTTAAAGGTTCTCGTCCGATCACCGAAGTTAAGCAACATTGGGCACAGTCAGTACTTGGATGGGTGACCGCTTGGGAACACTGTGTGCGGTTGCCTTTTTATATTAAAAATATAAATTATTTTTCTTCTTTTCTTTTTTTTTACACACCATATATAAATATATGTTATTTAGAAATGTAAACCTTTTATATTATTCATCAACAAATAAATATTATTTTTTGTATAAAATTTTATTGCATTTATAACTCATATCATGGTTACTTTAAAGCGAGAAGTTTTTTTAATATTTCAAATGAATATAAAATAATATAAATTTTATGAAATTTATTTATTTTTAGAAATAGCAATCGCTTATAATTATAACAAAATTTTAATAATGTTTAATTTTATTTCAATAATTTATATTTATATATATATATATATATATATATATATATATATATATATATATATATATATATATATTTTTTAATAAAAATAATATACTCTTATTTAATAATATATGTTGGTCCTATATATAGGACCGAAAATATTTCTTATTTGTTTTTTTTTTTTTAAATTGTCATTTAAAACGCTTATGCACGTTCTCCACGAATACGTCTTGCCAATTGTATATCCTTAGGCATAATTGTAACACGCTTTGCATGAATTGCGCATAAATTGGTATCTTCAAATAAACCTACTAAATAGGCTTCACTAGCTTCTTGTAATGCCATAACAGCTGAACTTTGAAAACGTAAATCGGTTTTAAAATCTTGTGCAATTTCACGTACTAAACGTTGGAATGGTAATTTACGAATTAACAATTCAGTACTTTTTTGATAACGACGAATTTCTCGTAAAGCTACTGTACCAGGACGATATCTGTGTGGTTTTTTTACTCCACCAGTTGCTGGTGCACTTTTACGTGCAGCTTTCGTTGCTAATTGTTTTCTTGGTGCTTTACCACCAGTTGATTTACGTGCAGTTTGCTTGGTTCTAGCCATTTTCAAATAATAATGTTTTTACAAAAAAACACACAATTTTAAAAATTATATTCGACAATTTGATACTACAAAGTCAAATGTTTAAATGCGAAATAAATGTGTTGTATTTATATTTATATGAAATTTCAAAATTTTTGTTGTCATATCCTATTGGATAGCTATCAGAGTATGGACTAATCAAATTGTATAGGCGTGGCTTAAAAAATCTTTAATGCTTTATATAAAAAGGCACAATTGTACCGGCGCTCACATACATTACAATACTTGTGAGGTTAACACACGTGTTATCCGTTCGTTAAAATATTGTAAATAATTTTTTATTAAAATGACTGGCAGAGGAAAAGGTGGAAAGGGTCTTGGAAAAGGGGGTGCAAAACGTCATAGAAAAGTTTTGCGTGATAATATCCAAGGTATTACAAAACCTGCAATTCGTCGTTTAGCACGACGAGGTGGAGTAAAACGTATCTCTGGTTTAATTTATGAAGAAACACGTGGTGTACTTAAAGTATTCCTTGAAAATGTTATTCGGGATGCTGTTACATATACTGAACACGCAAAACGTAAAACAGTTACAGCTATGGATGTTGTATATGCATTAAAACGACAAGGTCGTACTTTGTATGGTTTTGGAGGTTAAGAAAATATAATAATTTACTTAAAATATTTAGTAAATTTATTAAAGAATATTTAATACATCCGATAAATTTAAACAGGCTTTCCTTTTTGGGAAGCCACTAATTTTATTTATATAAGAGTAAATAAATTTGTTAATAAATATAACATATTATATAATTTGTTTACAACAAATTATTTTGTTTATAACATACATTACCAAATATTTTTATTTTTTTTTTTTATTGTAATATATCTGCAATAATAAATTATAATTTGTATATTATCTATTTTATTTTACAATAACTTATTGAATTTTTGAAAAAATTTTATTATAAATTAATATACTATTATATTTTTTATATATACAAGTTAAGAGTAACAAGTATCGATAGGAGATTATCGAATTTATAACTAATAAAACATTTCGCCTTAATCAAAGAAAATAAAGATTTTGCTATACCATTTTTTATACTTTCAATAAATAATTTATTATTAAATTTTTATTATTTCATTTATTTTTTAAAATTATTTAAAATATTTTTCTAATAATTATAAGCGTACATAAACAAGTAGTAAATGTAAAATGAAAATAATAAAGGTAATGTAATGCATTTGCATTACACTGATTTACGATATATATTCCGCGATATCCTTTATTATATTTAAAATTAATAATATTGATATACTAATAATAGATATATTCAAGCTATTAATATATAAAATTTTATATTAAATATGATATTAATAATTGTTTATTTAATTTTTTTGTATATATAAAAATAATTTACTCTTATTTAAAAAATTTGATGGCTCTCTTAAAAAGAGAGCCGTTTTTATATGTTGATGTATTTTTATGTTATCAATTAAATAATATTTTCGATTTATTTATTTTGAACTTGTATATTTTGTAACAGCTTTAGTACCTTCACTAACAGCGTGCTTTGCCAATTCACCAGGTAATAATAATCGAACTGCGGTTTGAATTTCCCGACTTGTGATTGTTGAACGTTTATTATAATGTGCTAAACGTGATGCTTCAGCAGCAATACGTTCAAAAATATCATTAACAAAACTGTTCATGATACTCATAGCTTTACTAGAGATACCAGTATCAGGATGCACTTGTTTTAATACTTTGTAAATGTAAATTGCATATGATTCCTTGCGCTTCCTCTTCTTTTTCTTATCACTCTTTGATATATTTTTTTGAGCTTTGCCAGCTTTTTTTGCTGCTTTTCCACTTGTTTTTGGTGGCATTGTTACAAACAATTAATATACACAGATAGTTACAGAACACCAGTCAGTATATGTATGAGCGTGTCGTGTATACAACTAGCGTATTATATACGCGAAGATGGATATAACAATAAAAATGAATACTACTCTCTGATTGGCTGAAAATAATACTATAAGGTGATTGGTTTATTTTTAAAGTTTTATATTTTATAAATATTATAAATTAAAATACCCAAATAACATTTTAAACATTTATGTTACAATCCCCGTAACGTACACATCTGTGTGATTATATTTACAAAAAAAAATATTAATTAAATAAATTTATTCGCTATGTCTGGACGAGGTAAAGGTGGTAAAGTAAAGGGAAAGGCAAAGTCAAGATCAAGCCGAGCAGGATTACAATTTCCTGTTGGAAGAATTCACAGATTATTACGAAAAGGAAATTATGCTGAACGAGTAGGTGCTGGTGCCCCAGTATATTTGGCTGCTGTTATGGAATATTTGGCTGCAGAAGTTCTCGAGTTAGCTGGTAATGCTGCCCGTGATAACAAAAAAACACGTATCATTCCACGTCATTTACAATTGGCAATTCGTAATGATGAAGAATTAAATAAATTATTATCTGGTGTAACAATTGCTCAAGGTGGTGTATTACCAAACATTCAAGCAGTGTTATTACCAAAGAAAACTGAAAAGAAAGCATAAATTAAAAACATTGCATTAATTTTTATAATAATAATACATCGATCATAGGCCTTTTAATAAAAGGCCACAAATTTATTTAAAATAAGAGTAAAAATTATTTTTATAAATAATATATTATAATATTTTTTTAAAGAATCAATTTAAATAATTATAAATTAATGATTCTTTTTTTTTTTTTTCTTTTTTATATGTTATTATGGAAATAATTCATCATATTATGATGACATTTAGGTAACATATTATAAGAATATTCATAAAATATTATCAAAATAATATTGTATTATGATGATATTTAGACAAAATATTATAAGAATATACACAAAATATTATCAAAATAATATCATTAGATAACAAAACTGTTCATGATACTCATACCTTTACTAGAGATAAAAGTATCAGGATGCACTTGTATTAATACATATTATCACAACATCACAAAATATTTTTTAAAAGGAAAAATTTTTTAAAAATTATTATAAAATTTGATTGAATTAAATTTCAATTTATTTTTTTAATAATTAAAGAAAAAAAAAAGCATATAAACTTTCTATTGAAAATGTTATTTTCAACTAGATGGCCAAGTGAACTTTGTTACACAAACAATATATGACGTATTCGTTATTTAAATAATCAGTATCCTTTGATATTATATCAATACGTTACTCTCTTCTTTTGATACATATTAATAAAATTTCAATTTATAAGATTTTATGTCAATTATATAAATAATATTATAAATTTTCTAAATACATAAGTTAAGTAACAAAAAATTTGAATAACAAGATAAATTTATATATTATGTTTTAATACTCGATACTATAATATATCGCATCCGTTACCAATTATTCGGTATCCTTTGATTTATACACAGAATGAACCAAAAATATGTATCAAATTTATTTTATTTATTTATATATTTAATATTATTATTATTATTTTATATTACAAAGTTTCTTAACGAAGCTTACAATGATTTCTCATATCGTACTTAACAAAATTATTTAGATCATATAAAATTTAAATTGTTAAAAAATTTTTATATTTATTATTATTATTTATTTTTATTAAAATTACATAACATAAAATTAATAATATTTTAATAATTATATAAATTAATTCTTATTTAAAATAATCTTATATTAATCTCAACAAATACTCTAATAATATATTTTGTCATAAATTTTTTTATATTTAAAATAAATATTATAATATATAAATACTTATATCAGTATAAAATTTCTTTATATAATTATGAAAAAATTAATTTAATAGTTAATTATTGATATTAATGCATAAATAAAAGTATTTTCTAATGAAATATATTTTGTCAATGTTCGATTAACACATTTCATAATAATACGTTTTCATTATTGACAAAAAAAGTTTTTCTAAAAATGAAATCTTATACTATAATATATATATTTATATATTAAATTTTTTAATTATTTATATACTAATAATTTATAATAAATCGATATTAAATAAAAAATAAAAATATATACTTTTTAAGTTTACCTTAAAAATATTATTGTTTTGTATGATTGAAATAATTAATATTAAACTATGTTTATTAATAATTGTTAATAAAAAAATTAAATATATTTTAATTTATAAAATAAATATTATTATTAAATTTATAATTTATTATTTTATATATTATAGAAATTGAAAAAATAAATCATGTTTACTACGACAGTAAATTAGAAATACTATTTAATTTTTATGTGTTTTCTACATGGTACTTTGACTTACATAGGGACTTATATTATTGTGAATAATGATATAATTGAAAACCTTTATTTTTTATTTGATAGAATTATTATATTTTATCATTTAAATATTTATAATAAATACATTATTTTTATAAAGTAAAAAATATGGCCGAAGAAAATTCTACAGCTGTTGCAGCAACTGCGGTTACTGCTGCTTCTACAACACCAACAAAAAAAGCAACAGCTTCTGGTGCTAAACGTACAAAACAACATTCAAAACCAACACATCCACGTACATCAGAAATGGTTGTTAACGCAATTAAAAATTTAAAAGAACGTGGTGGTTCATCATTACAAGCAATTAAAAAATATTTAGCTGCAAATTATAAAGTGGATTCTGATAAAATTTCACCATTTATTAAAAAATATTTAAAAGCTGCTGTAACTGAGGGAGCCTTGGTACAAACTAAAGGTAAAGGTGCATCTGGTTCATTCAAATTGGCTGCTTCCGCTTCATCTAATTCTTCAGCTAAATCAAAAGTATCCAAAAAAGAAAGTGGAGCAAAAGGTTCAGCAAAGAGTGCTAAAAGTAAACGGGCACCAAAAGAAAAGAAAGCCACAACTACATCATTGGCAGCCAAAAAGCCTAAAGCAAAAAAAGCGACTCCATCATCATCAACTGCTGCTAAAAAAGTTACTGCAAAATCATCAGCGGCATCAAAAAAAGCACCAGTTAAAGCAAAACCAGCAAAAAGTACAAAATCCGCTGCCAAAAGTAGCCCTGCTCGTAAACCGAAAGCACCAAAAGCTAAGAAAGCTTCTGTTGCCAAATCATCTCCTACAAAAATTAAAAAAGCAGCACCAAAAAAGAAATGATCTGTTACTTTAATAATATATTGAAATATTTCATTATTTTTGCTAAAAAATGAAAATAACATAGGCCTTAATACAGGCCACAAATTAATATTTGATAAGAGTAAATTATTTTTTGTATAAATATTTTATAAAATAATAGTTTAGAAACATTTGCCACAGTCAGTACCACGGATGGGTGGCCACTTGAGAATACTGTGTGCGGTTGCATTTTTATTTAAAATATATGGTATAATAAATAAGTATATATTTAAATTGATTACTTCATTGAAAATTTTAATAATATACTTTAATATTAATGATATTTATGAAAAATATATATTTGTAAAAATTTTCATTTATTACTGGCAACAGCCATACCACGTTGAAAACACCGGTTCTCGTCCGATCACCGAAGTTAAGCAACATTGGGCACAGTCAGTACTTGGATGGGTGACCGCTTGGGAACACTGTGTGCGGTTGCCTTTTTATATTAAAAATATAAATTATTTTTCTTCTTTTCTTTTTTTTTACACACCATATATAAATATATGTTATTTAGAAATGTAAACCTTTTATATTATTCATCAACAAATAAATATTATTTTTTGTATAAAATTTTATTGCATTTATAACTCATATCATGGTTACTTTAAAGCGAGAAGTTTTTTTAATATTTCAAATGAATATAAAATAATATAAATTTTATGAAATTTATTTATTTTTAGAAATAGCAATCGCTTATAATTATAACAAAATTTTAATAATGTTTAATTTTATTTCAATAATTTATATTTATATATATATATATATATATATATATATATATATATATATATATATATATTTTTTAATAAAAATAATATACTCTTATTTAATAATATATGTTGGTCCTATATATAGGACCGAAAATATTTCTTATTTGTTTTTTTTTTTTTAAATTGTCATTTAAAACGCTTATGCACGTTCTCCACGAATACGTCTTGCCAATTGTATATCCTTAGGCATAATTGTAACACGCTTTGCATGAATTGCGCATAAATTGGTATCTTCAAATAAACCTACTAAATAGGCTTCACTAGCTTCTTGTAATGCCATAACAGCTGAACTTTGAAAACGTAAATCGGTTTTAAAATCTTGTGCAATTTCACGTACTAAACGTTGGAATGGTAATTTACGAATTAACAATTCAGTACTTTTTTGATAACGACGAATTTCTCGTAAAGCTACTGTACCAGGACGATATCTGTGTGGTTTTTTTACTCCACCAGTTGCTGGTGCACTTTTACGTGCAGCTTTCGTTGCTAATTGTTTTCTTGGTGCTTTACCACCAGTTGATTTACGTGCAGTTTGCTTGGTTCTAGCCATTTTCAAATAATAATGTTTTTACAAAAAAACACACAATTTTAAAAATTATATTCGACAATTTGATACTACAAAGTCAAATGTTTAAATGCGAAATAAATGTGTTGTATTTATATTTATATGAAATTTCAAAATTTTTGTTGTCATATCCTATTGGATAGCTATCAGAGTATGGACTAATCAAATTGTATAGGCGTGGCTTAAAAAATCTTTAATGCTTTATATAAAAAGGCACAATTGTACCGGCGCTCACATACATTACAATACTTGTGAGGTTAACACACGTGTTATCCGTTCGTTAAAATATTGTAAATAATTTTTTATTAAAATGACTGGCAGAGGAAAAGGTGGAAAGGGTCTTGGAAAAGGGGGTGCAAAACGTCATAGAAAAGTTTTGCGTGATAATATCCAAGGTATTACAAAACCTGCAATTCGTCGTTTAGCACGACGAGGTGGAGTAAAACGTATCTCTGGTTTAATTTATGAAGAAACACGTGGTGTACTTAAAGTATTCCTTGAAAATGTTATTCGGGATGCTGTTACATATACTGAACACGCAAAACGTAAAACAGTTACAGCTATGGATGTTGTATATGCATTAAAACGACAAGGTCGTACTTTGTATGGTTTTGGAGGTTAAGAAAATATAATAATTTACTTAAAATATTTAGTAAATTTATTAAAGAATATTTAATACATCCGATAAATTTAAACAGGCTTTCCTTTTTGGGAAGCCACTAATTTTATTTATATAAGAGTAAATAAATTTGTTAATAAATATAACATATTATATAATTTGTTTACAACAAATTATTTTGTTTATAACATACATTACCAAATATTTTTATTTTTTTTTTTTATTGTAATATATCTGCAATAATAAATTATAATTTGTATATTATCTATTTTATTTTACAATAACTTATTGAATTTTTGAAAAAATTTTATTATAAATTAATATACTATTATATTTTTTATATATACAAGTTAAGAGTAACAAGTATCGATAGGAGATTATCGAATTTATAACTAATAAAACATTTCGCCTTAATCAAAGAAAATAAAGATTTTGCTATACCATTTTTTATACTTTCAATAAATAATTTATTATTAAATTTTTATTATTTCATTTATTTTTTAAAATTATTAAAAATATTTTTCTAATAATTATAAGCGTACATAAACAAGTAGTAAATGTAAAATGAAAATAATAAAGGTAATGTAATGCATTTGCATTACACTGATTTACGATATATATTCCGCGATATCCTTTATTATATTTAAAATTAATAATATTGATATACTAATAATAGATATATTCAAGCTATTAATATATAAAATTTTATATTAAATATGATATTAATAATTGTTTATTTAATTTTTTTGTATATATAAAAATAATTTACTCTTATTTAAAAAATTTGATGGCTCTCTTAAAAAGAGAGCCGTTTTTATATGTTGATGTATTTTTATGTTATCAATTAAATAATATTTTCGATTTATTTATTTTGAACTTGTATATTTTGTAACAGCTTTAGTACCTTCACTAACAGCGTGCTTTGCCAATTCACCAGGTAATAATAATCGAACTGCGGTTTGAATTTCCCGACTTGTGATTGTTGAACGTTTATTATAATGTGCTAAACGTGATGCTTCAGCAGCAATACGTTCAAAAATATCATTAACAAAACTGTTCATGATACTCATAGCTTTACTAGAGATACCAGTATCAGGATGCACTTGTTTTAATACTTTGTAAATGTAAATTGCATATGATTCCTTGCGCTTCCTCTTCTTTTTCTTATCACTCTTTGATATATTTTTTTGAGCTTTGCCAGCTTTTTTTGCTGCTTTTCCACTTGTTTTTTGGTGGCATTGTTACAAACAATTAATATACACAGATAGTTACAGAACACCAGTCAGTATATGTATGAGCGTGTCGTGTATACAACTAGCGTATTATATACGCGAAGATGGATATAACAATAAAAATGAATACTACTCTCTGATTGGCTGAAAATAATACTATAAGGTGATTGGTTTATTTTTAAAGTTTTATATTTTATAAATATTATAAATTAAAATACCCAAATAACATTTTAAACATTTATGTTACAATCCCCGTAACGTACACATCTGTGTGATTATATTTACAAAAAAAAATATTAATTAAATAAATTTATTCGCTATGTCTGGACGAGGTAAAGGTGGTAAAGTAAAGGGAAAGGCAAAGTCAAGATCAAGCCGAGCAGGATTACAATTTCCTGTTGGAAGAATTCACAGATTATTACGAAAAGGAAATTATGCTGAACGAGTAGGTGCTGGTGCCCCAGTATATTTGGCTGCTGTTATGGAATATTTGGCTGCAGAAGTTCTCGAGTTAGCTGGTAATGCTGCCCGTGATAACAAAAAAACACGTATCATTCCACGTCATTTACAATTGGCAATTCGTAATGATGAAGAATTAAATAAATTATTATCTGGTGTAACAATTGCTCAAGGTGGTGTATTACCAAACATTCAAGCAGTGTTATTACCAAAGAAAACTGAAAAGAAAGCATAAATTAAAAACATTGCATTAATTTTTATAATAATAATACATCGATCATAGGCCTTTTAATAAAAGGCCACAAATTTATTTAAAATAAGAGTAAAAATTATTTTTATAAATAATATATTATAATATTTTTTTAAAGAATCAATTTAAATAATTATAAATTAATGATTCTTTTTTTTTTTTTTCTTTTTTATATGTTATTATGGAAATAATTCATCATATTATGATGACATTTAGGTAACATATTATAAGAATATTCATAAAATATTATCAAAATAATATTGTATTATGATGATATTTAGACAAAATATTATAAGAATATACACAAAATATTATCAAAATAATATCATTAGATAACAAAACTGTTCATGATACTCATACCTTTACTAGAGATAAAAGTATCAGGATGCACTTGTATTAATACATATTATCACAACATCACAAAATATTTTTTAAAAGGAAAAATTTTTTAAAAATTATTATAAAATTTGATTGAATTAAATTTCAATTTATTTTTTTAATAATTAAAGAAAAAAAAAAGCATATAAACTTTCTATTGAAAATGTTATTTTCAACTAGATGGCCAAGTGAACTTTGTTACACAAACAATATATGACGTATTCGTTATTTAAATAATCAGTATCCTTTGATATTATATCAATACGTTACTCTCTTCTTTTGATACATATTAATAAAATTTCAATTTATAAGATTTTATGTCAATTATATAAATAATATTATAAATTTTCTAAATACATAAGTTAAGTAACAAAAAATTTGAATAACAAGATAAATTTATATATTATGTTTTAATACTCGATACTATAATATATCGCATCCGTTACCAATTATTCGGTATCCTTTGATTTATACACAGAATGAACCAAAAATATGTATCAAATTTATTTTATTTATTTATATATTTAATATTATTATTATTATTTTATATTACAAAGTTTCTTAACGAAGCTTACAATGATTTCTCATATCGTACTTAACAAAATTATTTAGATCATATAAAATTTAAATTGTTAAAAAATTTTTATATTTATTATTATTATTTATTTTTATTAAAATTACATAACATAAAATTAATAATATTTTAATAATTATATAAATTAATTCTTATTTAAAATAATCTTATATTAATCTCAACAAATACTCTAATAATATATTTTGTCATAAATTTTTTTATATTTAAAATAAATATTATAATATATAAATACTTATATCAGTATAAAATTTCTTTATATAATTATGAAAAAATTAATTTAATAGTTAATTATTGATATTAATGCATAAATAAAAGTATTTTCTAATGAAATATATTTTGTCAATGTTCGATTAACACATTTCATAATAATACGTTTTCATTATTGACAAAAAAAGTTTTTCTAAAAATGAAATCTTATACTATAATATATATATTTATATATTAAATTTTTTAATTATTTATATACTAATAATTTATAATAAATCGATATTAAATAAAAAATAAAAATATATACTTTTTAAGTTTACCTTAAAAATATTATTGTTTTGTATGATTGAAATAATTAATATTAAACTATGTTTATTAATAATTGTTAATAAAAAAATTAAATATATTTTAATTTATAAAATAAATATTATTATTAAATTTATAATTTATTATTTTATATATTATAGAAATTGAAAAAATAAATCATGTTTACTACGACAGTAAATTAGAAATACTATTTAATTTTTATGTGTTTTCTACATGGTACTTTGACTTACATAGGGACTTATATTATTGTGAATAATGATATAATTGAAAACCTTTATTTTTTATTTGATAGAATTATTATATTTTATCATTTAAATATTTATAATAAATACATTATTTTTATAAAGTAAAAAATATGGCCGAAGAAAATTCTACAGCTGTTGCAGCAACTGCGGTTACTGCTGCTTCTACAACACCAACAAAAAAAGCAACAGCTTCTGGTGCTAAACGTACAAAACAACATTCAAAACCAACACATCCACGTACATCAGAAATGGTTGTTAACGCAATTAAAAATTTAAAAGAACGTGGTGGTTCATCATTACAAGCAATTAAAAAATATTTAGCTGCAAATTATAAAGTGGATTCTGATAAAATTTCACCATTTATTAAAAAATATTTAAAAGCTGCTGTAACTGAGGGAGCCTTGGTACAAACTAAAGGTAAAGGTGCATCTGGTTCATTCAAATTGGCTGCTTCCGCTTCATCTAATTCTTCAGCTAAATCAAAAGTATCCAAAAAAGAAAGTGGAGCAAAAGGTTCAGCAAAGAGTGCTAAAAGTAAACGGGCACCAAAAGAAAAGAAAGCCACAACTACATCATTGGCAGCCAAAAAGCCTAAAGCAAAAAAAGCGACTCCATCATCATCAACTGCTGCTAAAAAAGTTACTGCAAAATCATCAGCGGCATCAAAAAAAGCACCAGTTAAAGCAAAACCAGCAAAAAGTACAAAATCCGCTGCCAAAAGTAGCCCTGCTCGTAAACCGAAAGCACCAAAAGCTAAGAAAGCTTCTGTTGCCAAATCATCTCCTACAAAAATTAAAAAAGCAGCACCAAAAAAGAAATGATCTGTTACTTTAATAATATATTGAAATATTTCATTATTTTTGCTAAAAAATGAAAATAACATAGGCCTTAATACAGGCCACAAATTAATATTTGATAAGAGTAAATTATTTTTTGTATAAATATTTTATAAAATAATAGTTTAGAAACATTTGCCACAGTCAGTACCACGGATGGGTGGCCACTTGAGAATACTGTGTGCGGTTGCATTTTTATTTAAAATATATGGTATAATAAATAAGTATATATTTAAATTGATTACTTCATTGAAAATTTTAATAATATACTTTAATATTAATGATATTTATGAAAAATATATATTTGTAAAAATTTTCATTTATTACTGGCAACAGCCATACCACGTTGAAAACACCGGTTCTCGTCCGATCACCGAAGTTAAGCAACATTGGGCACAGTCAGTACTTGGATGGGTGACCGCTTGGGAACACTGTGTGCGGTTGCCTTTTTATATTAAAAATATAAATTATTTTTCTTCTTTTCTTTTTTTTTACACACCATATATAAATATATGTTATTTAGAAATGTAAACCTTTTATATTATTCATCAACAAATAAATATTATTTTTTGTATAAAATTTTATTGCATTTATAACTCATATCATGGTTACTTTAAAGCGAGAAGTTTTTTTAATATTTCAAATGAATATAAAATAATATAAATTTTATGAAATTTATTTATTTTTAGAAATAGCAATCGCTTATAATTATAACAAAATTTTAATAATGTTTAATTTTATTTCAATAATTTATATTTATATATATATATATATATATATATATATATATATATATATATATATATATATTTTTTAATAAATATAATATACTCTTATTTAATAATATATGTTGGTCCTATATATAGGACCGAAAATATTTCTTATTTGTTTTTTTTTTTTTAAATTGTCATTTAAAACGCTTATGCACGTTCTCCACGAATACGTCTTGCCAATTGTATATCCTTAGGCATAATTGTAACACGCTTTGCATGAATTGCGCATAAATTGGTATCTTCAAATAAACCTACTAAATAGGCTTCACTAGCTTCTTGTAATGCCATAACAGCTGAACTTTGAAAACGTAAATCGGTTTTAAAATCTTGTGCAATTTCACGTACTAAACGTTGGAATGGTAATTTACGAATTAACAATTCAGTACTTTTTTGATAACGACGAATTTCTCGTAAAGCTACTGTACCAGGACGATATCTGTGTGGTTTTTTTACTCCACCAGTTGCTGGTGCACTTTTACGTGCAGCTTTCGTTGCTAATTGTTTTCTTGGTGCTTTACCACCAGTTGATTTACGTGCAGTTTGCTTGGTTCTAGCCATTTTCAAATAATAATGTTTTTACAAAAAAACACACAATTTTAAAAATTATATTCGACAATTTGATACTACAAAGTCAAATGTTTAAATGCGAAATAAATGTGTTGTATTTATATTTATATGAAATTTCAAAATTTTTGTTGTCATATCCTATTGGATAGCTATCAGAGTATGGACTAATCAAATTGTATAGGCGTGGCTTAAAAAATCTTTAATGCTTTATATAAAAAGGCACAATTGTACCGGCGCTCACATACATTACAATACTTGTGAGGTTAACACACGTGTTATCCGTTCGTTAAAATATTGTAAATAATTTTTTATTAAAATGACTGGCAGAGGAAAAGGTGGAAAGGGTCTTGGAAAAGGGGGTGCAAAACGTCATAGAAAAGTTTTGCGTGATAATATCCAAGGTATTACAAAACCTGCAATTCGTCGTTTAGCACGACGAGGTGGAGTAAAACGTATCTCTGGTTTAATTTATGAAGAAACACGTGGTGTACTTAAAGTATTCCTTGAAAATGTTATTCGGGATGCTGTTACATATACTGAACACGCAAAACGTAAAACAGTTACAGCTATGGATGTTGTATATGCATTAAAACGACAAGGTCGTACTTTGTATGGTTTTGGAGGTTAAGAAAATATAATAATTTACTTAAAATATTTAGTAAATTTATTAAAGAATATTTAATACATCCGATAAATTTAAACAGGCTTTCCTTTTTGGGAAGCCACTAATTTTATTTATATAAGAGTAAATAAATTTGTTAATAAATATAACATATTATATAATTTGTTTACAACAAATTATTTTGTTTATAACATACATTACCAAATATTTTTATTTTTTTTTTTTATTGTAATATATCTGCAATAATAAATTATAATTTGTATATTATCTATTTTATTTTACAATAACTTATTGAATTTTTGAAAAAATTTTATTATAAATTAATATACTATTATATTTTTTATATATACAAGTTAAGAGTAACAAGTATCGATAGGAGATTATCGAATTTATAACTAATAAAACATTTCGCCTTAATCAAAGAAAATAAAGATTTTGCTATACCATTTTTTATACTTTCAATAAATA